>NC_057808.1:563468656-563584705 GCF_018294505.1 Triticum aestivum
GAGAGTGTGCGCAGTAGGCACAGAGGCACAACTAGCGAGTGTGTGTGTGTATGTGTGTGTGTGTGTGTGTGTTTGAAAGAGGAGTAGATAGATTACTATCAATATCGAGGTGCCGCCCTACTCCTTCGGTGTCGGGTAGTGTGTGTGCGTGTGTGTGTGTTTGAGAGAGAAGCCAGTCGATAGATTAGTATCAAGATCGAGGTGTCACCCTACTCCTTCGGTGTTGGGAAGTGTGTGTGTGGTTGTGGGTGCGGGTGTCGGGGGGGGGGGGGCAGTGACACTTACATATCCCTACTCTTATAAAAAACAGAGTTGGTGATGATGGTGTTCCTGCCATCCTGCAATATAGGCCATCCGATTTATATCCGACGGATAGGAAGGAAACTGTGGAAATTTTGCAAAAAGATACCCACACCCCTCTCCGCATTTGCAAATAAGGCATTCTCTCGTTCATCCTTTTCTCCCACAAGATAAAATACTCATACAAATGCATCTTGATGTTCGGTAGAAGGAGTTTGTGTGACACATATCTAGCTATATTAAGGGATAGGTAGATAGCATTTGTGCGAGGCATACTTAAAGCATCACGAAGATAAACAAAATTGTGTGCATGCAAGTGCCGGAAAAAATGAAGCGAGAAACAATGTGTGTGCATGCGCACGCGCGCGCGCGTGTGTGAGAGAGAGAGAGAGGGGGGAGAGAGGGAGAGAGAGAGAGAGAGAGCGAAATCTCAAAACAAAGGGTGCTCTGCTGGAATCCCATTGTATGTATTCATATGGTTCCGGAACTCGAGTTAACCTTAGGCATATGTGTGAGAGACATTATTATACTTTGAGACATTAGTGGCTGTGCGTGGGCGGAATTAAAGGGGTGGGCGTGTTTGACAGAGAGAGCGTGTGTGTTTCTGTGTGAGAGACTTGTAGGACGGAGTAGAAAGACGAATTCTAACCTTGACGGAGGGAGAGAAATACACGAAGTGCGCATGTGTGATTCCGATGCCCACAGGGAAATAAGATATGTATGCGTGTGAGAGAGTTTGCACAATTCATTCACGTATCACTATCTAGCGATCGTGGACGTGCATCGCTTGAACATAAATCAATATCTACTTCGTATCGTGGCCAAAGGTACAATATCGATTCAACGCTATAAAGATTGGACACTCACATATCACATTTTTTTCTATTTAAATAAACCTTTTCAGTTGTGCATGCCAAAGTTACAGTGATGTTTCTTCAAACAACCAATGTAGCTATCATGTACATGCACCATTGTTACTCTTGCATTCAAAATCATTAGTCTTGGATGATTTAAGGTTCTATTATGAAGTAATATATGTAATATTCATATATGAATTCAATGGGTACGCAATTTATGAAATGGAGGCTATGTAATCATATGAGGTAACACTTTTAAGTAGCGGACTACAATATCCATTTCTTTTTGTGCGCCTCTACACTAACACGTCAATGCATTATGTTTAAAGTAAATAACTAATTGCACTAAATTATCTATTTACATGAGAAATACATAGGCTGAGCGTTTGATCCCTTTTTTGTGAACGCGCCACTACACCCGTACAATTGGCCGCGCCTGTGTGAACGTCCAAGTTATCGGCGCATCATCCCGAGTTATTGTCTTTTTTTCTGGGGTGGACTTCACACCGGTTATTAACTGCTGACGCATGCCTCGTGTACACAGTCTCGCATGACCTTCCCGCTAGCACGGTCCAAAATTAGTTGAAACTGGATACGAACGATCCCGCGGGCGGCAAAATCTCCCGCCTCCTTCTAAAATTTCCGCCACCTTAGTCTTTAGCATGCGAAATTCCCCTTTTGTCCTTGGTGCACGGAGACCAACAGTTACAATACCGCCCTCATCTACATAATAGGTCAGGGCTGCTTTGGTAACTTTCGGTTCCCCTCACTACACGGCACCCCCATTTCCTCTCCCCCTCCCGCAAAAACGACTAACTCCACAGCACCAGAGCATCTCACATCACGTCGTCCATACTTCATCGGCCTTTCTCCCCTCCCCTCTCGAAACCCTACACTGCTCATCCACCGGCGTACCAGAGCCCATTCACTGCCAGCGGCGTCCACCTCGCCGGATCTGCTTCTGCGGCCGCATCTACCCCTCCCACCTCCCCTAGAAACAAGTAGACTGCTCATCCACCACTGTACCACAGCCCATTCAGTGCCGGCCTTGTCCATGGCGCCGGATCTGCTTCGCCGGTACTCTCATCAACCGCAGCGCATCTGCAGCAGCTCATTCGTACTCCCCACCGGAGACGCTTCATCCACACCCCCCCGGAGCCGCCCCACCGACACCCCCGTCGACGGCCTCTGATCCTCTTCGCCGACACCTTCCTCAACCCTACCGGAGCCGCTTCACCGACACCATCGTCAACCCCACCGGAGTAGCTTCGCCTATACCATTTTCAACCCTACCAGAGCCGCTTCACCGACACCATCGTCAACCCCACCGGAGTAGCTTCGCCTATACCATTTTCAACCCTACCGGGGCCGCTTTGCCAACTCACAAGTCCACGGCCTTAGATCCGCTTCCTCGCACCCTCATCCAACCTACCGGAGCAGCTTCTGACGCCCCATCCACGGCCGCAGATCCGCATCGTCGACACCATCCTTAACCCAACCACCGGAGCAGCTTCACCTACGCCCTCGTCCACAGCCACAGATCCGCTTTGCCCACACCGTAGTCCACCCTACCGGAGCCGCTCCACAAACACCCTACTCGACGGTTCTAGATCTCCTTACCGGACCCCGACAGCCAGCGCAGCGTCATCACCCTTGACGTTTCTAACCCGATTCCCACCGTCTGGCAAGATGCCAAGCACCCGCCACGGCCTAGGTACTTGTCACCTTTAAACCCGTCCAGCATCACTTGCCCGATGTACTTCAAATATACTAACAGGTCGCTGTTACCTGTTATGCAGCTGACAAAAACTACAAGGACGATGTTTCTTCTGGATCTAACAGCTTGGCCAACCAAGATCCTGGACCGAGGCATTGCTATGATCTTGTAAGCGTGTCTCTCTCTCTCTTGTATTGTTCTGTGCCTGCCAGCGTGCTTTGCTAGGATTTTCGACCAGTAATCCCTTTGTGCAGACAATGATTTCTACTACTAGCTGCTAATTTAGATATGTAGATGTCATACATGATACTACCTCGTACCTCCATTCATAAATATAAGTCTTTCTAGAGATTCCACTATAGGCTACATACGGAGCAAAATGAGTGAATCTACACTCGAAAATGCATCTATATACATCTGTATGTGGTCCATACTGGAATCTCTACATATACATATATTTAGGAACAGAGGCAGTACATTACACAAAATCGTAGGTGACATGTAGGAATTCTAGTACACTACATTAGGCCCCCTTAGAGTGCCTGCTAGTCCAACACACAGAGTCATGGCTAGTTTATGCTACTCACACAATCATTAATTGGTGGTTTAAATATGCGCAAGGGATATGCAATGTATTATCATGTAGAGATGTCTGAAATTAGTCGTGTCAACTTGCAGATAGGGTTACACAATGAAAACGTACAAGATGTATGTGGCAATTTCATGGAACATCGCAAAAAAAGGAGAGCCAGCGGTGAACCTATACAGTGTGCTATGGTATGTCACTCCTCCATTGCAATCATCGTGACATGTTATTTGTATATCAGTTCTATTGGCCAAGTTTCTTAGGGACAGTTATAACGAGTTATCCTAAGAAAATAAGCACCTGTGAATATAAGCTCCATGTAATAAGCCAACCAGTTCTTTTCATTGCGTTTTCAGCTTATCTTTGGTATGATTAGTGAAAAGTCTAGATTACATTATATTTTTCCATTTTGCTACCCATATGAAAATTAATTTGACTTGCAAACATCACAAATTGAACCCAGTGCAGTAATTAATATGATAGGAAAACAGACCATCACTATTTGCTCAAAATGCAAATACAAAGATACCATCTACTTGGCACAATCTACTTTGGTCAATGTTTTCCATAGAGATCCCATTGCCTAATTTAAACGAAAAACGCATGACCCACATTTAAATGAAGAACAATTATTTATTGAAATTCGATGGTCCAAGTGGCTGGTTATTATCATATAGCAGCACCACCTGAAAGCATCATATTATCCTCACCATGTTGGATGAGCTCATCCTTCAACAGCACCTCAAGGCCACGGCCTGGGAGGTGGGGAGGGGAATAAGGTGCCTTCTGCCGCAGTGTGCCATCAGCCGTAGTTGTGCAGCGCCTGCCGGAGTAGTGCGTTGGACGAACCACAGTGGAGCAACTGCTGGAGACCATGAGAATGAGGGGCGGCGCCAGAGGGAGGAGCAGCCAGGGAGATTTTCCCCTACCCGCCGGCCATGTAGCCTAGCTGGACAGAACATCGTCGAGGACCAGGCCAGATGGGACCAGTGGCGACGGCTTGCTGGAGGAACCATAGTGCTGCAGGCAGGGGATCGAGGTAGAGGAAAAGGGGAGAGGAGATGCAAGCGGGCAGGGCAATGAACGCTTGCGTGTTTGTTTTTACTTGAGGGTGAGGTGTGACACGGGCGTCACTAGTTGCATTTTGAGTGTAATACAGGCAGACAACAGAGTCATTTCACTATTCCCCTTCCCTTCAATTTTTAGTGAGGTTCTACCCGAAACACCCCCCTCCAAAGCGAAATTAGTTAAGCCCAAGCCCATAACTCAAAAATGGCTTCTTTACATCTTTTATGGCTTATTTTGACAATAAGCCCTGAAAAGGCGGAATAGAACTGGCCCTTAACCTGCAATTCAATTGTGCGTGCAATGATGAATCACTCCTGCCTGCTATAGTGTACATTTAGGCATCATCATACATGGCATAACCTAATACATGTGCATTCCATTGTAGAATCTGGAATATGCAATTTTTATGTTAGTTCATACGTTGCACATGATGTTTAAATGCCCCTTAAATCTGGTCAGTCAAGTGATGGTCTTAAGCCTCCTTCTTTGCTTCTTTTCTTGATATGTAAGATTTGCTCACACATCTGTTCAATTGCTTGTTTGCATCAGCCAGCCATACTAGGACTGTTTGCTTTGATTACTTGTCGTTCTTGACCTAACACTCTAACGGAGCTTGTCAACAATTTAAACACTAAGGGCTGCTGTAGTGGGGCCTTTTCTAACTCATAGGTGACATAAAGGTTTGGCTGTACACTAAAGTAGGCTCTCCAAGAGTACCTGGAGATCCAGTTCGAAGGTATGCCTAGTTTTTACATAGTGCAGACATAGTAAATGCTCATTTCATTGTGTGCAAGTGCAAGAGATGCGGCATGTTTCATTATGTGGTGTTGTTTTGTTATAATCTCATCCTTTTGTGTTCACAGACTGGAAAGTATGCATATTTATCTTCCAAGGAGACGAGTAACTAGTTTGTGTCACCTTGCAGAGGAGGTGCAATGAAGATAAGATTGAGGATTTCCAAGTACAAGATGTTAGGAAGGAGCCTTGCAAGAGAAGTAGGAGCTGCACTGAGCCTCTTCAACCTGTTAAGGTAAGTCACTGTATCCAACTCAACAGTTCAATTCCTTGTTTGTTTCAGGCATAGTTAATTTGCTCTTTTCAATTGCTTTATTTGTCCTCAGTTAATGAGATGCCCAAAGAATGATGCCTGATATTGGGTACTTGTATAACTATTAGTTGACATAATTAAAGGCCTTACCATTTAATTACTCTGCCGAAGTGTGCCTGAAGCTTTGAAGTCTATTAACCAACTATTATTGCATGAGGCTCACAATCTAGTTTATACTAGGCTAATGATTGCATAGTTTTGCTTGTTGTAGTATGTTTGTATGAAACCCTCTGCTGTTCATTATGCTCCCTAAGACTTTAATTGAGCTACAGAATGGCCAACTGCTTGCTTACTTCTACGCAACATGCTGTCTAAATTTGTACCTTGTCTGTGTTTTGGATTGGGCCCCAACATCATGCTCCTCTGGTGAGCTAAGAGAGATTTCTGTATGCAGGCTGCACAGACTACCTTTTTTATCATTTTTAAAATATCACCTGCTTATGCTTCATGATGTGTAACATTATTGTTAGTCATGTTTTGCCATGTACAAAATAGTCTATCTTGCTCGCTTCACTGTTGTAACTATATTTTTTCCCTAGTCATGTGTACTTACAGAAACATTTCAGGATGAAGTGACATCAACACAAAGATCTGCGAGCAGTACGGCATGGCCGTTACTGAATGATTATGGATTGGAATTGGAATGTGCTGATGTTCTCGAGCATCAACTAGAGGTGGCAAGACAACGTGTACATGATTCTGAACGTACAATCAACAAGTTGAGACTGGACATGCAGGTATTAGATGCAGGAGTCAAAAAAATGAAACAAGACACTGAGGTAACAACGAAGGAATTGGAGATTTTGCAGACTGAAATTTGTGCTATCTAAATCCGGTCAATCCTATTTTCTGAAGAGACTATAGTTCAAATGGTAAGTTATGTTGATGTGCGTCCATGATGTATGAGCTGTATTTGCCCAGTGTATGTAATTTGTTGTTTGTGTATGCTTTATTATCACTGGTGCCGAACCATAATGCCCAGTGGGTATAATCGGCTGTAATTTCTTTATTGTATAGTGTAGGATTATTCTACGTTTCTATGTCTTAGTCTCTTTATTGTATAGTGTATGTTTTTAGAGGTGATAGTATAGAGTAGGATAATTCTTTGAATATGCTATATCGTTTAAACGGGGGCCAACTCGCCCAAACATTGTAGTGACCATGGCCCTCCACGGGCCGTACAATCCATGGGCCATCTACGGGACGGACGATCCATGGCCATCTATGGCAGTCGGATCCGTGGGCCTTCTATGGGCTGTCGGATCCGTGGGCCTTCTATCGGCTGTCGGATCCATGGGCCGTCGTATCAATGGGCCTTCTATGGGCCGTCAGGTCAATGGGCCTTCTACGTCCCGTAGGATCCATGGGCCTTCTACGGGCCGTCTCATCTATGGGCATTGTACATGCCGTATAAGGGGCCGTAAACGGGCTAGAGTGGAAATCATACGTTTTATGGGCTGACCATAATGGGCCGTTAATAGGCCGTATTTGATGATGCTATGAAAATGGCCCAACAGATTAACGGGCCACAAACGGTCCGACTGTATCCACGGGCTGAATTTGGCCCACAAGCAGAAAAGGCCAGTAACGGGCCGTAAGTAACCGAATGCTGGAAATGAGCCCAAGAATAAATGGGCCCTCGGAAGGCCGAAAGGTAACACGGGCTGGAAACGACCCAATGGAATAATGGGCCGCTAATGGGTATAAAGCGATACACTGTTCATTACGGGCCGGTTTCACCACGGGCCATTAATGGGCCAAGAGTTACAAAGGGACTCATATGGGCCGAAATACGTCATGGGCCATACATGGGCTGGAAGTTAAAACGGGCTGGAATTATATTGGACGGCCCAGATGATGCTACTGGGCCTATAGGCCGTAAACGGGTCCTGGGTTAGCGGGCTGTAAATGGGCTATATGCGAACAGGCCGTTAACAGGCTTGCCGTGGGCTGGCCCGCCACCTTTTGACCAAGTCAAACGGGCTGGCCTTTTAACAGGAATGGGCCTCTGCTGGGCCGTGCCACGTGTCGCCGTATCATAGGCGCTTTGGGTCCAATGAGTGGATGACATCTGTCCCAACGGTGAGCCGACACGTGTTTCCTCCAGCCAATGATGATTTTACACGTGGAAAATCCCCATTGGTCGGGGCTGTTAACGGGTTATCGGATCCAAAACCGGACCCGATAGCTTAACAGCGTTCCATTACGGTGGATGCCACGTGTCGGTCACCCTTGACGAAAGCACTTCTGTGACGCGCGATTTATCGTCATGGAAGTGGACACTTCCGTGATGATAATTTTGGTAATGTCATGGAACACTTCTACGACAGCACAGGTATGACTATCTTGATTCTGTCATAAATTTTTCATGGATGTACATGCATGACAGAAAACGTGATGTACTGTGACAAACACGTATCATCACGGAAGTGTATTTTTTTGTAGTGTTCTACGAGCCAACCAGTTGTCTTCTCCCGCGCATAAGTGGGTCATGAGTGCGGTAAGAGCTGCCATAGACTTCAGTTTTTCTTGACCGAGGTGTCGGGCGAGCCATTCGTCGCGGACGCTATGTTTAAAGTCCATGAGGGCTTCGGCGTCCGGACAGTCGACGATTTGGTTCTTTTTAATTAAGAACCTAGTCCAGAGTTTGCGGGCTGACTCTCCGGGTTGCTGGACTATATGACTAAGGTGAAGGAAATATGCCCTAGAGGCAATAATAAAGTTGTTATTTATATTTCCTTATATCATGATAAATGTTTATTATTCATGCTAGAATTGTTTTAACCGGAAACTTAGTACATGTGTGAATACATAGACAAATAGAGTGTCACTAGTATGCCTCTACTTGACTAGCTCGTTTAATCAAAGATGGTTAAGTTTCCTAGCCATAGACATGAGTTGTCATTTGATGAACGGGATCACATCATTAGAGAATGATGTGATTGACTTGACCCATTCCGTTAGCTTAGCACTTGATCGTTTAGTATGTTGCTATTGCTTTCTTCATGACTTATACATGTTCCTATGACTATGAGATTATGCAACTCCCGAATACCGGAGGAACACTTTGTGTGCTACCAAATGTCACAACGTAGCTGGGTGATTATAAAGGTGCTCTACAGGTGTCTCCGACGGTGTTTGTTGAGTTGGCATAGATCAAGATTAGGATTTGTCACTCCGATTGTCGGAGAGGTATCTCTGGGCCCTCTCGGTAATGCACATCACTATAAGCCTTGCAAGCAATGTGACTAATGAGTTAGTTACGGGATGATGCATTACGGAACGAGTAAAGAGACTTGCCGGTAACGAGATTGAACTAGGTATTGAGATACCGACGATCGAATCTCGGGCAAGTAACATACCGATGACAATGGGAACAACGTATGTTGTTATGCGGTTTGACCGATAAAGATCTTCGTAGAATATGTAGGAACCAATATGAGCATCCAGGTTCCTCTATTGGTTATTGACCGGAGACGTGTCTCGGTCATGTCTACATAATTCTCGAACCCGTAGGGTCCGCACGCTTAACGTTCGGTGACGATCGGTATTATGAGTTTATGTGTTTTGATGTACCGAAGGTAGTTCGGAGTCCCGGATATGATCACGGACATGACGAGGAGTCTCGAAATGGTCGAGACATAAAGATCGATATATTGGACAACTATATTTGGACATCGGAATGGTTCCGGGTGAGATCGGGAATATACCGAAGCACCGGGAGGTTACCGGAACCGCCCGGGAGGTATATGGGCCTTATTGGGCCTTAGTGGAAAAGAGGGGAAAGGAGCAAAGGAGGCCCCCGCCAAGCCCAATCCGAATTGGGAGGGGGGCCGGCCCCCCTTTCCTTCCTCCCTGCTCCCCTTTCCTTCCCTCTCCTACTCCAACTTGGAAGGGGGGGAATCCTACTCCCGGTGGGAGTAGGACTCCCCTAGGGCGCGCCATAGAGAGGGCCGGCCCTCCCCCTCCTCCACTCCTTTATATACGGGGGAGGGGGGCACCCCATAGACACACAAGTTGATCAGTTGATCTTTTAGCCGTGTGCGGTGCCCCCCCTCCATCATAATCCACCTCGGTAATATTGTAGCGGTGCTTAGGTGAAGCCCTGCGTCGGTAGCATCATCATCGCCGTCATCACACCGTCGTGCTGACGGAACTCTCCCGCGAAGCTCTACTGGATCATGAGTTCGTGGGACGTCGCCAAGCTGAACGTGTGCAGTCCGCGGAGGTGCCGTACCTTTGGTGCTAGGATCGGTTGATCGTGAAGACGTACGACTACATCAACCGCGTTGTCATAACGCTTTCGCTTACGGTCTACGAGGGTACGTAGACAACACTCTCCCCTCTCGTTGCTATGCATCACCATGATCTTGCGTGTGCGTAGGAAAATTTTGAAATTACTACGTTCCCCAACATAAGGTCATCGGCATCCGGAGGCCGGACATAGGTACCTTGGAAGTTGTCTCGAAAGGCATCCTCCAAGTCTTCCCAGCTACCAATAGAGTTCTCTGGTAGGCTGTTCAACCAGTCACGTGTTGGTCCTTTCAGCTTTAGGGGGAGGTATTTGATGGCGTGGAGATCGTCACCACGAGCCATATGAATATGGAGAACAAAATCCTCAATCCATACCGCGGGATCTGTCGTTCCATCATATGATTCAATGTTTACGAGTTTAAACCCTTCTGGAAACTGGTGCTGCATTACCTCATCGGTAAAGCATAAGGGGTGTGCGGCGCCTCTGTATCGAGCAACGTCACGACGGAGTTCGGATGACATCCGTGTTCGGTTTTTAGCCCTAGTTCGGTTATGCTTATCACGCCAAGCTTAAAGGCCGTCGTCTCTCGTTGGAGCACGTCCCCTTGATCCGTAGATTGATCTGGTCTGGCCGGCTCTATTGTCCAGGTCCTGACATAAGTCGTAGGTGTAGCCCTGAGCTGCTACCTCTTTGCCTCGACGGCGAGGTGGCGCGGGCTGGTGTTCGGCATGAGTATCCGCTTTGTCTCGCCCACGTGGTGGTCGGTCTGGTTCATCAGCATGATTATATCTTGACGGTATTGGCTCTAGGGCCTCGTCATCGAATTGTGGCAATAGCCGACGCTTCGGATAGCTCTTTTCTGGGTGTTCGAGGTCGTACTCTTCGGCAGCTAGGACCTGGGTCCATCTGTCGTTGAGCGTATCCTGCTCGGCTTGAAGCTGTTGCTGTTTCTTTTTTTGGGCTCCTTGATGTTGCGATGAGCTATCGCTTAAAGCGCTCTTGCTTGAGGGGTTCCTCTGGCACGATGAAGTCTTCGTTGCCGAGGCTGACATCCTCCTCGGAGATTGGTAGATAGTTACTATCCTCCGAATCCTCATTCCCGACTGGCTCGTCGGGGTTAACTTGTGCCTCTTCCCAATCACCCTACTCTACGGCAGGCTCGATGGGTTGGTCAGAGTCTTCGGCATTCTCTGGAGTGTCATTGCCTCCGGTGCCAGTATTACTTTCTTTTTCCCGCCACGATCGTGAACGATGCCGCTGACATCGACGCCTCGGTGGTACCTCGACGGGCTTGTCCTCGATCGGATCCTGATTGCCATCGTCGTCCTCTTTGGGTGTATCCACCATGTACACGTCGTATGTAGAAGTGGCAGTCCAACGTCCGGTGATAGGCGGGTTTTTGCCTGGTTCGGCTCCGGCATCGTCGTCCATACCGTTGATGTCTTCGGAGGCGTAGTCGAGCATGTCGGTTAAGTCCTCGATAGGGGCTATCAAATGGGTGGTGGGTGGGACGTAAAATTCCCCGCACTCAGCCCCTAGTTCGGGCTGTGCGTAATTCGGAGGTGATACCTCCGTGATGGCGAGAGATTGCATTAAGTCCAAGGCCTCGCTTAGGAGTGAGGGCCGGACAGGGAACCGAGGTCCTGCGGAGCTGGGCATGGTACATGACATATGGCCGTGCTCAATGGACGCAGACCTTGAGGGTTCGGAGTTAGCATCCGGAGGCGGATTTGGCTCTCCGGTGACAGGGGGAGTCCTGATTAATTCCAGGCTTGTCGAGGACATAATTGCCTTTGGGTCTCCGGCAAAGAGTTCCGTAATAGGAGAGAGTCCGGCGAGTTTCAAACTCCCCTCTTCGGATGAGGTGGCCTGCTCTGGATCTACAGCTAGGGCAGGGATGATAATTGGTCCTTGAGCGGTGCCTGATGACGGATCCGATGGGTTTCCTTCTTGGAGATGAGGAATAGTGGTCGAGGTCGTGAACCCTTCGAAGATCAAGTCTCCTCGGATGTCGGCGGCGTAATTCAGGCTTCCGAATCTGATCTGATGACCAGGGGCGTAGCTGTCGATCTGTTCAAGGTGACCAATCGAATTGGCACGCAGAGCGAAGCCGCCGAACACAAAAAGTTGGCCGGGGAGGAAGGCTTCCCCGGAAACGACATCGTTGTTGATGATCGAACGAGCCATCGAACCTTCCACGGACGACACAGTGGAACTCTCAATGAAAGCACCAATGTCGGTGTCAAAACCGGCCGATCTCGGGTAGGGGGTCCCGAACTGTGCGTCCGAGGATCGAAGGTAATAGGAGACAAAGGGGACACGATGTTTACCCAGGTTCGGGCCCTCTTAATGGAGGTAAAACCCTACTTCCTGCTTGATTGACTTTGATGAGTATAGGGGTTACAAGAGTTGATCTACCTCGAGATCGTAAAGGCTAAACCCTAGATGTCTAGCCTATATGAATTCTGATAGCCTCTACGGACCAACCCCTCCGGTTTATATAGACACCGGAGGGGCCTAGGGGTGTACAGAATCGGTTTACAGAGGAAGGAAACTATACATCCGGACGCCAATCTTGCCATCCACGCAAAGGAGAGTCCCATCCGGACACGGGGAAAGATCTTCTACCTTGTATCTTCACGGCCCATCAGTCCGGCCCATGTTACATAGCCCGGACACCCGAGGATCCCTTAATCCAGGACTCCCTCAGGTGGAGCTGGGCTTTCCCAGCTTCGCATTTTTACACTACGGTCAGCTGCAGCTTCTCAGATCCAGCTTCTTGGTGCTAAAACGTTCGGCTCGACTCTAACTTTAGAGTTTGTGGAGTTGGAAGCTGGAGGACATCAGAACAAGCCCTTGGTGGCGGCAGCTCCTGTTACAGGAAACTGTACATAAAAGGATACTACAGTAGATAGTATGGCGTGCTTGCTGCATCCACTGTGCCTATGATCGACATCTATGTGATGTCTAATGTGTCAGATAGAAGGGAAAGAGCTCATGACGGGACAGCCATTAACGCCCCAATTTTTCTAGTTTGACGAAAAATATTTTTATTCATAGGGTAAAATATATAAAAAATTACATATGCACATACCTGTAAAAATAATTCATAGCGTATTTGCAAAATATGGTCATCATATATTCAAAATATATTTACTGTGTATTTGAAAATTGTTCATCGCATATCAAAATAATATATTTTAAAAATATACACACATATTTAATAAATATTCATTCTTTGTTAAGAAAATATTAATCATGTATTTTTTTAAATCACTGTGCATAAAAAATATTGATCATGTGTCTAAAAAATGTCCATCGTGCATTAAAAAATACTCGCCATGTTTTAATAGGATTTTAAAATATTACATGTACATTTTTTATTAATAAAATACAGAAATAGAAAAATCAAAATCAAAATCAAAAGAAGAAAACCAGAAGAAAAAAATTAAAGCACGTTGTAATAAATCAAACATGGCATTAACGGCACTTGGCTGGCCTGAATTTATGTGGAATTGGAAACAGGCTATCCCGTGTGTATTTTCCTTCCTTATTTTAGTTTTGCCAAAAAACTGTTAGTTTTTATTTAGAAATACCAAAAAAGAATTGTGTGAATTGAATGGTTATGAGGATAGTGGTATCCCCAACCCACAAGAATTCAAGTCCTAGACTTGACATTGGTGTTTGCATTTTTTCTGGATTTATTTCAGACTTTTCAGCTATGTGTGTTCAGTGGGAGAAGACATTCCCATCGACAACGAATGCGTCAGTGGTGACTTTGTCAATCTCAAGATGATATGTCGGTGCAGTCTCTCGAAGATGCTCATAGGGGTAGGGTATGTGTGCGTGTATTCATAGGGTGTGAGTGTATGCTTGTGTATGCGAGCGACTTTGGTTGTACTATGTTGAAGAAAAATAGTTACCTAGTGCGTTGAACAATCAGATTTTGTTTTTAGTCCCATTGACAATCAGATATTACGGGTCCACGACACAAGCTGAAGGCCCACCGCCAGCCACTGTAAATCTTTAGATGCCCTCAGCGTTGGCCTGACCAGCCTGACATAAACTTTTTTCTGAGGTTCACCGGACATAAACTTGGAAGAGATTTGGGCAAAACAAAAAAAAATCTGCCCGTATACGCCTGTTGAGATACTGTTAGGCCCTACGAGGCTGCTACTGCTTAGCACGGGCCGAACGGCGATACGGCCCGAATTCTCAGCCCATCACACCGCCGCGGACTCCGCCCTAAGTCGTCGTCGCTTCCTTCTAAAAAAAACACGTCGATGCCGCCGCGCCCTCCTCCTTCCAGAGCACGGAACTCTCGCGGCATAAACCGTCGCCGCCGGCCGCGCCGCCGGCCCGATTTCCCCACGCCCCGCGGCATGGCGCGCAACAAGGTACGACCCCCCGCTCCTCCTCTCTAGCAAGTACCAAGCACGCGCCATTTCTCGCGGCCGCCTCGGGACAGACGCGGTCGCCTTGGAGTGGATCCCCTCCTCCCTCCCCCGTCGTCCTAGGAAGGAGGAGGCACGTCTTCTTCCAGCGATTCTGGTTTCTGAGCGCTACAAGGGGAATAGAGGGGGGAAGCCTCGTTTCCCATCGCTCATGTGTAGATTCAGTACGAGTGTTTTACTGCCGCAGGCTGTACATTGTTCTTGCGTTACGCTGACGGCTTTGATTTGCCGAATCCCATGTAGGAGGGGCTGGTTCTGCTGCTGGATGTCGGCCCGACGATGCACCGGGCGCTGCAGGAGGTCAAGAACGTCTGCACCACCCTCCTGCGCAAGAAGGCAAGCCATCCGGAACTCTGTGATTGACCCAATACGTTAATCTGCCGTTGTAGCTAACTGCTTGTGCGTTTTTGCACTCTGCAGCTGGTTTTTCATAGGAGCGACGAGGTTGGCGTTGTCCTGTTTGGAACTAAAGGTATAACTGATCCTGCATTTGTGGTAACACAACTTTGCGTGTACATTGGGACTTCAAATATTGCCCTGTTAACTAGAAAACCTTTTCTTGTTTTCTTGTTATGTTTCACTACAGCATATAGGTTTTAATGCAATGTTGAACTGATTGTAACTTCTATTTCCAATGGCCTGTATATGTATGGTCCTGATTAATGTCACTTCAGGGAAGCCTTACAGTACATATGCTTGCACTGAACAAGTGTATTTATGGTTCAGAATGGAAAACAGTCAATGTTTTCCTCCTTAGCATGCATCTAGTCTTTGGGGAATATTTGTTCTGAATGCACTATATTTAGCTATGCCATCCCAGTGCTTCAGTCCTGAACAACTTCCAAGCACATTATCTGGGACTGGCTTGCATTTATGCTTCTTAAAATTGAAAACTGTGCTACTTAAATTTTTTAACTTATTTATGCAGAAACACACAATGACCTTGCGAGGGAACTTGGGGGCTATAAGCATGTGCTGGTTAAGCATGATATTAAAGTTGTTGACGAAGAAACAAAAGATGCTCTTGAAAATCTTCCTAGGGGAACTGCCCCTGGTGACTGTATCCATAAATAACAATGTGTTGATGTCTTTTCAGTCTAATGTTTAAAGAGCCATCTGTTACTGCATTTGCTTACTTCCCACGATCAGCACATAACACATGTTTTGAGCTCCTCTTCTTTTTTACTTTCTAAGGTTTTTTGTAGTTGTCTACGCTTATATGTGCTACTAGTTCATATCCCCAGTTGTAACATAAAGTAGTTCTTTGATCCCATCATCTTAAGGTGTTTACTTGTTGAGGAGTTCCCTCTGTTGTTAGTTTGACATACATTAATTATAACTAAAACTTGGTTCCTTATGTAGCAGGTTCTCCTTCATAATTCACTTGCAGCTTCTGTAGTTCCTCCCCCTTGGTTTTGCATGAAATTATTTCTTTTAGTTACCATATTGTTGATGTGTGCAATGTGGCTTTGTTATTATATTTTGGTTGAGTGTGATAAAATTCAGTTAGTGGA
The DNA here is from genome assembly GCF_018294505.1 of Triticum aestivum. Taxonomy (NCBI): domain Eukaryota; kingdom Viridiplantae; phylum Streptophyta; class Magnoliopsida; order Poales; family Poaceae; genus Triticum; species Triticum aestivum. Next base: position 563,484,516 of record NC_057808.1, read on the forward strand.
ATTCCTTGACTAAAGCAAGTTCTGGATGCTATTGTTGTTGGTTTGGATATGCTGATAAAGAGATTCGGAGATACCAAAGCAAAGCAACGTCTGTGTCTAATCACCGACGCACAACATCTGCTAAGGGATCCGCCCCAAGGGACAAAAGAAGATCAGGTGGACACTATTGCAGACCAGATGAAAAAACATGATATTAAGATGGATTGCATTGTTTTCAGGGAATCTGGAGTTCAACACAATTCTGTAATGGATGAAAATGACCGATTATTATATCACTTCAGAGATAGGTCGGTGGCAAAGGTAGTCCAGGTTGACACCCCGACAGCACTCTTAGGTGCTCTCAAGACAAGAAATGTACTCCCAGTTACTATCTTCAGGGGAGACCTGGAAGTGAGCTCCACTTTTAAAATCAAGGTGAGATGTTTTAAAAAAATCGTACAATATTTCTGTCAGTTAAACAAAGTCTACAGTAGTCAAATATTACTGATTCAGTTTGCAGTTTAGTTTGACATCATTATCTCATTAGTGTTCCAGTTGGTTGACAATGGTGTTTCTGCTTGATGCCTTGTGAACAGGTGTGGGCGTATAAGAAAACATCTGAGGAAAAATTCCCCACTTTGAAGAAGTATTCTGATAAGGCTCCTCCAAGTGATCAGTTTGCCTCGCATGAAGTCAAAGTGGATTATGAGTACAAAAGCATTCTAGAACCAGACACAGTTGTTCCACCAGATCAAAGAATCAAGGGCTATCTTTACGGTCCTCAAGTTGTTCCTATATCATCTGCTGAATGGGAGGCTGTGAAGTTCAAGCCAGAGAAAGGTGTGAAGCTTCTAGGTTTTGCAGATAGATCCAGCATACCACGGTATATTGGATATCCTTCAACTTGGCATCTGGCATTATATCTATTTCTTTGGCACCAGAGAAAAGTGTTAAGCTTCAGCATTATTGTTATCTTTGAAACTAATGAGTAATGATACACCTAGTCCTTCAGGTGTACTATTTTGCCAGTTAATAAGCTGAAACTTTTCCCTGTTTCTTTATATGCCATCGTTTTGAGGCATAGAAATTACAACCATTTTACCCCACTAGATAATTGCATGTGCGTTGCGATGGGGGCATAAATATTCTAGTAGGTTATCCCATGATTCACCTGCCCATGTTGATGTGTTTGTATAAAAAAGTAGGATTATATTTGGTAAGCACTTATGAGTTTACCAAAAAAACATAATTGATGCGGTTTTCAGGCAAAACTGGTGGAAAAAACCAGAGATGTCGGGAAAAATAATCAAAACGAGAGTAGGTTGGACAAACAAATGGTTGACAGAACTTTACGGTTTTTTTTAAGTATATAGGAGAGATTTGCTAGAAGCCTAGAAATACATCTTATCTTACTACCCTTGCCTCCTTAGTGACAACATATTATAGGGAACGTTATTCTTAGTTACAACTACAATCGTGAGAACTAATTAATTGAAGGAAACCTCTGCATTTATTTCTTTGTTATTCATGATTATTTCAAGTTTCATGATGCCACTTATTTTGAAGACGTTGCAAACCAACAAATCCATTTTGCTGCTATTGTTGGGTGATCATTGTGAATATGAAGCATCTGGTGACCCCCACCCAAAAAAAAGTGTTGCTGGCTGTGGCCTGGTTTTCTGCTGGTTTAAGCTTGTGTCTTTACGTTATATAGTTATTTCCATGGTTGGCCCAGTTGCATGTGCATAAGAATATATTACTCCTACAACATAACCCAGTCTGGTACTGGGTCAAAATCAATTTATCCTTTGAGGAATGCCATTGGGGTCAAGTTCTAAGAGCTAGTATAATTGCGCCCCTTTCTGAAAGTATGTCACTGAGTAATACAAGTTGCTTTTAAATCCCAACTTGTTTATATCTCAGAAAAATTCTCAACTCATCAGTGAGCTGCACACTATCTTTGTTATATTGCAATTTTAACTTTAAAACCCATATTACTGGTAATGTAAGGCAGTCCCCTTTCTACTTGACAGGTCCTATTTTATGAAAGATGTGAACTCCTTTGTACCTGAACCGGGAAACACAAAAGCAATTGTTGCAGTCTCTGCCTTAGCTAGAGCAATGCAAGAAATGAACAAGGTTGCAATTCTGCGATGTGTGTGGAGGCAAAATCAAGCGAATGTTGCTTTTGGTGTATTGACACCAAACATCTCATCAGTGAACAATGTGGTATGTACTTCATTCGTGACTCACAATTGATGGGTGACTACGAACCTGTTCAAGCAATTGTTTACTTTGCCTTGCAGCCAGATTCCTTTTACTTCAATATACTGCCTTTTGCTGAGGACATCAGAGACTTTCCATTTCGCTCCTTCAGCAGCCTGCCACCATCATCACAGCCTACTGAAGAACAGCAGGAAGCGGCAGATAACCTAGTGAAGATGTTAGACCTTGCACCACCTGGAAGGGAAGAGATCCTCAGGCCTGATTTCACACCAAACCCTATGTTGGAGGTCGAATACTGCAATTTATTATTTTTGTTATTTGTTCTTTCTTACTATATGCTATTTCCCCTCATCTTGTTTAGTGATGCACACTTACTATTTTTCAGTTCTGAAGTCGTAGCTGTTTTTCTGGACTGTTAACATATGAAAGTCGATTCTTTTATTCCATATCATTAGTCACCCAAGTTTAATGAACAAGCCAGTATGAGCAATATTAGAACTTTGGGCACAATAAGGTGCAATTTAAAGACGAAAGGTCCTTTGACTAACAAAGAGACTTGAAATACAGTTATCAAATAACCTGTAACAAATATGATACTCCCTCCGATCCAAAATAACTGTCGTGGTTTTAGTTCAAATATAATACACTTATTTTGGATCGGAGGGAGTAGTTGAATCCTTTGTTCCATATCATTTGTCACCCAAGTTTAATCAACAAGAGAGTATGAGCAATATTCGAACTTTAGGCACAATAAGGTGCAATTTAAAGATGAAAGGTCCTTTGACTAACGAAGAGACTTGAAATACAGTTCTTATCAAATAATCATACATATCTGGAATGTCATTGGGACCTTGTGCATTGGGGTTTACCTATGTTTCGGTGAGCCTATGCTAGCAATTTGCTTTTATCCTTTGCCTTCTCATTTGCTTCTTAGTTGTACTATTTGATGATTGTGTATATATATCTCTTGTTTCATTGACTACGGTTCTGTTGTTCCCCTTCAGAGGTTCTACAGCTACCTTGATCTGAAGTCAAAGCAGCCAGATGCAAATCCACCACCGCTCGATAGCTGTCTAAGGAGGATAACCGAGCCAGATCCTGACGTCATTAATTATCGAGCACCGTTAATCCAAAATTTAGGCAAATCTTTCGAGCTGAAGGAGAACCCCAAGGTTAAGTATTGACATTTCGTGTTAAACTTGATTCAGTAATTTGGTACTCAACTTCAACATTAACTTGTCTGATTGATCTCAGAGAAAGAAAGCCCGGACACAGGAGAGATTAGCTTATACTGACCCAGATGATCAAGCTAAAAGTTCAGAAAATAATGCAGAGAAGGCTACGGCGGCAGATGGTCAAGCTAAAAAGCCAGAAGATCCTTATGCAGAGAAGGCTAGGGCGATAGAGGTACTGTTTCCTTCAACAGAGAAGGTTGGGAAGATTGGAGATGTAAATCCTGTTAAAGATTTTGAAGCCATGCTGGCAGAGAGATCTAGCTCAATATGGGTTCAGAAGGCAATTGAAGAGATGAAGAAGTACACGACCAATTTGGTACAGAATTCTCTTCAAGGAGATTATTACGAAAAGGCACTTGAGTGTTTTGTTGCTCTGCGGAAGGCCTGTATAATCGAACAGGTAACGCTCACTCCCTGTGGTTATTTACTTCAGTGTAGCATAGGTCCTATGTTTTATTTAAGAGTAAGAGCACGTGGACATAGTTAATTTAAACATGCCTGGTCAGTACGTACCTAATCTGTCATTTGTTCTTAGGAGCCGGAGGAATATAACCAATTTGTGACTAAGCTTTACGAGAGACTGAAGAAGGTGGATGATGTGGTGAAGTTCTTTCAGCTTCTTTCATCCAAGAATGTTTTGCTTATATGCAAAGAAGAAGCGCCTGACAGGTATGGAAACCCCTACACGTCTCTACTGCAGATAGTTCGGTTAACACGATCCTGTGCTTCTTATTCTTACCATTAATTTTACCCGTCTATTTGCACGCAGCGATGTGACTGAAGAGATGGCGAGGAGCTTCTTCATGAAAACCGAAATTTCCTCTGAGTAACATGGGTCTGGGGTCCTCAAGGCATTGCCAGTAGAAAATTCTAACATCAGTTTAGCTGTACCACGGCTCATGGTTCATGTTCTGAAGCTTTGGTCATGATATGGTATTTGATACGATGGTGTGCCACAGAAGTTGCGATGAACACGCTATCATCTAAGCTACTGTTTTAGATTCCCAGTATGTATGTTAATTCGCAACCGTCGTGAAAGGGAAAATTCTAGTGGAATTTAGAAATCCTCTGTTTCTAGTCCCAGGTCGCGATGACCGTCGTACCCGACGCACCTGTCCTAAATACCATTTTCTTTGGCTGACAGGATCAAATTTGAGTGATTACCAAGTCACTGAAATATCCTCACAGTAGCATGGGTCTGGGTGGCATTGCCAGTAGAAAATTCTAACATCACTTTAGCTGTACCGTGACTCATGCTTCATGTTCGGAAGCTTGGTCATGATATCTGATATGATAGTGTGTCACGACGAGTAATTTGGAACGGAGGGAGTATTTTCTTATGTTAGAGTAAACATCTCAGCAGTGCTGAGTGACACTGATAGGATACATAACAGCAATCTTTGCCTCGGGGAAGAAGTGCTACCCCCCTCATTTATTCAATATGGGATAGCATAGCATACACAAAAACAAGCTCTGCATAGAAGCCTCTTCCTGGCTAGCTAGTTTCAGCCAGTACATCATTCCATATCTGTATTTAGAGTACAACAACAACAAGGCGAGCACCCAAAAAGCTATTCAGGCAGGGGCATGGAGGCGGATTTGTTCTAAGAATCCTTGTCTGTGACGAGCTTGTCGATGAGAGACGCGGCGTCCTCCACGGTCCTGATCTCCTGGGCGCTCGATTCGTCCACCGTGATGCTGAATGCCTCCTCCAGACCCATCACGATTTCAACCTGCAACATTGTTTGCAATAGGATCCAGCACCATGTTATGAAGAAGACGGAAGAATAACATATGGAATTGGTTTTATATACTATGGAACAATACACAAGAATAACATATGGAATTGGTTTTATATACTATGGAACAATACACAAGAATAACATATGGAATTGGTTTTATATTTTGGAAGAAGACACAAGACTGTAAAAAAAAGGTCAGATCGATGTTGTTGTAGCTCCATGTTGAGCAATCACTGGTTAGTGAGGAGAGGGAGGGAATTCGTTACCGTGTCGAGCGAATCGGCGCCGAGGTCCGCGAACTTGGTCTCCCCGCTCACGACGGTGTCCTCGGCGACGGCCAGCTGCTTCTTGACGATCCCGCAGACCTTGTCGACGGTGTCCTGCTTGGCCTGTCCAAGGATTTTGGAGATTCAGAGCGGATCTTGAGTGACACATGATCATCATCATCGTCACCATCAGACAAAGTAGTGCTAGTTGAGAGCATTCAGCATGGATTTGGTGGGAGCATTTTGCTGTGGGGTGCTGCCCGTGCGCTAGTGCAGGCGGTCATGAGCATGGAGATGGAAGAAGAATGCAGGAGTGTGTGTGTGTGTGTGTGTGTACCGAGCAAGGCAGGTGGAGGAAGCGCTTCTTCGTTGGAGCCGACCGGATCGAGATGGACGGGAAGCTCTGCCGCCTCAAGAAGCACGCCGCGCTCCGGCGGCTGCCGCTGGTGCTTACCTGGAGCCGATGCGCGGGGAAGACGGCCGATCCGGCGGTGGCGACGGGGGCGGACATGGCGGCGGCTGAATGGACCACAGGAGCAGGCAGGGAGGAATGAGGAGGCCGGGAGTGCGGGTGCGCGTGTGTTTTATGATGGGGCGGTGGCGGGCGGGGACGGCGAGGCCGCCTCGGTTGTATCGACCCACACACAGACCGGCCTGGGCTGGCGTAGCCTAGGGATCACCGTTCCAGCGCCACCGTTCCTTCTTGCGATTACCAAACAACGCCGTAGCACGCAGCAGTCCACCTCACCCCACCCCACCCTTGGAGGCGGCTTCTTCTCCTCCTTCATGACTTCCCGCACGCACGGTTGGTTGGTTGGTAATATAAAACCACCACGGCCGGCCGCCGAAATGAATGCGTTGGCACATAGGGAGTACACATGTGTGCTTTTTTTTTTGGCTCCAAATGCACACATGTGTGCTTCACCATGGGCGTGTTTGGTTGTCCGCATGCAGCCCAACCAGGCCCGCGCGGGATGTGCGCTGCCTGTTTGGTTGGCTGGGCTGCATGCGGTTTGTGGCCCGCACGAGACTTAAAGCAGCTCGTAGCCTGGCCCGGCGGAAATCGGCAGTTTCTCGCGAGCCTGGCTGGGTGCGGCCACGCGTGCGAGGCAGTTGCACACCTCGGGCAACGCGGGAGACGGAGGCGATGTCTCATTACTCGCCCCCCACTCTCCTGTCACCGCCCAGTCGCATTGTTCCCACTGCTCCCTCTCTCCCTCACCGCCCCTCCCTCTCCTCTCCTCTGATGGCTCCGCCTCGCCCACCGCTGCGCCGCCCTCTGACCCCCGTCGACCAGCGCATCGCCAGCATCCAGGAGCGCTGGCTGGCCGGGCTCCAGAACTCGGGCCGGGACCTGGCGTCGCGCGTTGCGAGCGCCGTCCCCCATCTGCTGCCGGCCACCACGAGCGTCGGGCAATGCGGTGGCGCCCGTTCCTGCTCCGCCGCGCCGCCCTCTGACCCTCGCCGACCAGCGCATCGCCAGCATTCAGGAGCACTGGCTGGCCGGGCTCCAGAACTCGGGCCGGGACCTGGCGTCGGCGCTGCGAGCGCCGTCCCCCATCTTCTGCCGGCCACCACGAGCGTCAGGCAATGCGGTGGCGCCCGTTCCTGCTTCGCCGCCGATTCCGGACCTCGTGGTCCTGGGCTCGGCGCCGGCGCCGTCCATGGAGCCGCCGCTGCTTGGGACCCCATTGGGCAGGGGGGTTTCTTGCCCCCCGTCCAAGGGTTTTCTCCTGTCGGCGGACCATCCTCGACCTCCGGCGTGGCGATGAGCACGGGGCCGATGCCGCATGCCGTCGCCAGGGCCGGCTCCTCCTCTGCTCCACCACCTCTCTCCTTCCCGCCGGGATTTTCACCCCGACCTCAGTTTGCTGCGACTGCGCGTGCTCCTGTGAGTCAACCCCCCTCAATGCTTGCTCGTAGTTGTAGATTAGAGGTTTATTTCTTAGGCATGTGCTAGTAGTTAGTGGGTTCGATAGGATTAGATAGGATTTGATCAGATTCGAGTAGATCCGATTGGATTTCATCCCAATCGAATCCAGTCGGACCGATCTGTTCTTGTATCGTACAGTGTGTGTCCTAGGATAATTTTCTTCTGCTACTGCTAGTGTGTCCTATGATCTGTGTTCATGCTACTAGTTGTGTTCATGCTAGAGTCCCCAATGGTAGTGTGCTTTGCTACGATCTGTGTTCATGGTAGGGTCTTGCTAGGATGTGTGTTCATGCAAGGATCATGTTGCTACATACATGCATGGATCATGTTCATGTTTGTTCGTGTTGGTACATACATGTTCAAGCTAGGGTTTGTGTTGATTGTTATACGTGCATGTAGTAGGACCATTTTAGGATGCTGCCAAATGTGCATGGGTGCTATTGGCACTTGTTGTTGCTATTTTTAGATGTTTCCATGCTTAGGATAGTGCACTGATGGGTGGTGATTGCAGAAAAGCAGATGCCACTGATCAGTGGACTTGCCCAACAGCAAGTGCCATTGATAAGATAAGTGGCATTTGCCCAACAGCAAGTGCCATTGATAAGTGGCATTTGCCCATGGGAAAATGCCACTTATCTTATCAATGGCACTTGCTGTTGGGCAAGTCCACTGATCAGTGGCATTTGCCCAACAGCAAGTGCCATTGATCAGTGGCATTTGCCCATGAGAAAATGCCACTTATAAAAGGCACTTGCTGTTGGGCAAGTACACTGATCAGTGCCACTGATTAGTGGCATTTGCCCAACAGCAAGTGCCATTGATCAGTGGCATTTGCTCAAAGAGTTTGTGCACTGATCAGTGGCATTTGCTCTTGGGCAAATGTCTCTGATCAGTGCCATTTTGCAAAGAGTTTGTGCACTAATACTTGTCATCTTACCTGACATGGTATTGAAGACTGACTGGGATGTGGCGGGTGGAGGAGCTCGGGACGGTGGCCCTGCCTGGCAGGATCGCCTTCATGAGCCTGCCTCGTTCAAGGGGACGATCTCCGAGGCAGGGCCACGAGGAGGGAGCCCGGGAGCCGCTGCGCTTCTACCAGCAGATCAAGGACAACGAGGACCTCACCATGCTTCCCGTCCCTCCCAAGCTCGTGGAGGTGATGAACACCTGGCTGGTCATCAAGCGGCTCCCACGCGTGGTCAGGTTGTCCGCGAACAAGCGGTGCGTGTTCTGGGTGCAGGTCCAGAACTTCGAGGGGCACATGGTGCTTGGCCGGGGCTGGAACTACTTCTGTCGCGGCCACCGGATCGTCCCCGGCGACCTCGTCGTTGTGCGCATCTTAGGACTCGGACTGAAGGTTCAGATCTACAACCACGACTCCTCGGTCATGTGCAGGTTTCGTTGCAGCAGGCACAATTGCGTTGGTGACATCGAGCATGCTATGTAGTTAAGTTAAGTAAGGTGTTAGTGTTGAACTTTTATGGTGTGTGGCGAGACTTGTGCTGGGAACTTGTTCATATTTTGGCCAGGAGCAGCACCCTGTCATGGAGCAGGGAAGGAGGATGCCCCTGCTGTTAATCTAGACTTATGTTATGTAGTTAAGTAGTTTGTTGTCATCTCTTTGCTTGTTGTGTTTGATTTCATTTGGTTGCTTGCTTTGTTTGATCTTGCTGTTGTGTTGATCATGTGGTGGTAAGGCCACCACATTTGAATGGGGTGAGCAGAACACAAACGTTGTTTGCAACCAAACAGCTGAAGTTTGCATCTGCTCACACCCTAAGCACAAAAACGCCAACCAAACAGCAGGGGGGTAAGCGCCCCTCCATGCGATGCAGGCAACCAAACAGGTTGCATCCACTACAAAAAAATACACTTCCGTGATGATACGTGTTTGTCACAGTAGGTCGCGTTTTTTGTCATGCATGTACATCCATGACAAATTTATGACAGAATCAAGATAGTCATACATGTGCTGTCGTAGAAGTGTTCCATGACATTACCAAAATTATCATCACGGAAGTGCACTTCCATGACGATAAATCGCGCGTCACAGAAGTGCTTTCGTCAAGGGTGACCGACACGTGGCATCCACCGTAACGGAACGCCGTTAAGATATCGGGTCGGGTTTTGGATCCGATAACCCATTAACAGCCCCGACCAATGGGGATTTTCCACGTGTAAAATCATCATTGGCTGGAGGAAACACGTGTCGGCTCACCGTTGGGACAGATGTCATCCGCTCATTGGACCGAAGGCGCCTATGATACGGCGACACGTGGCACGGCCCAATAGAGGCCCATTCCTGTGAAAAGGCCGGCCCGTTTGACTTGGTCAAAAGGTGGCGGGCCGGCCCACGGAAAGCCTGTTAACGACCTGTTCACATATAGCCCATTTACAGCCCGCTAACCCAGGGCCCGTTACGCCCTATCCGAATTAGGCCCAGTAGCGTCATCTGGGCCATCCAATATGATTCAGCCCGTTTTAACTTCCGGCCCATGTGTGGCCCATGACTTCTTTCGGCCCATATGAGGACCTTTGTAACTCTTGGCCCATTAACGACCCGTGGTGAAACTGGCTCGTAATGAACAGTGTATCACTTTATACCCATTAACGGCCCGTTATTCCATTGGGCCGTTTCCAGCCCAAGTTATCTTCCGGCCTTCTCAGGGCCCATTGATTCTTGGGCTCATTTGCAGCATTCGGTTACATACGGCCCGTTACTGTCATTTTCTGCTTGTGGGCCAAATTCAGCCCGTCGTTACAGTCGGCCCGTTTGCGGACCGTTAATACGTTGGGCCGTTTTCATGTCAAAAAAACCCGTTGGGCTGTTTTCATAGAGTTATCAAATACGGCCTATTAACGGCCCGTTATGGTCCACGAATAGTACGACCCATGATTGGCGAAATGATGATACGCCCCGTAGAAGGCCCATGGATCCTACGGCCCGTATGAGGCCCATGGATAGTACGGCCCGTAGAAGGCCCATGGATCGTACGGCCCGTAGAAGGCCCATGGACCCTACGACCCGTAGAAGGCCCATGGACCCTAAGGCCCATATAGAAGGCCGATGGATCCTACGGCCGGACGAAGGCCCATGGATCATACAGCCTGCAGGAGGCCCATGGTTACAACAGTCCGTGTGTTGCCACGATTATTTTGGCCTAGTTACCAAAAATAGGCTATTGTGGCCACTAGAAAAAAACAGAAAAAGAACTGCAGTGACTACAAGCAAACAACTAAACAAGACAATAAGGAAATAAATAAGCAAGCAATTAACGCTAGCCTATTACCGCTATTACACATATTACATCCACTGGGCATCAAAGTTCGCCACCAGGGCAAATATAGGGAACAAAGCAGCACATTACATACACTGGCTGTCAAAATTGGCCACCAGTGCAAATAAACGCGGCAGCAAAACAAGAGCATAACTGAAACAACTTCAGAAGAGCTCAAGAAACGTTATCCTGGGTATCCACCATGCTGGCAATAAGCTTAGCAAGTTGATTAGCTTTGTCCTGTTTGGCGCTAAAATCCTCCAACGCTTGCTGTTGCACCAGAAAGTATGCATCTGAATGCTCCAGGGACTTCCGCGGTCCTTCCGCTTCTTGTCGTAGCACAGCTGATCGATGTCTTTCAGCTTGTAGTTGAGACTCAAGAAACCGAACTGATTCAGACAGTGAGTTTTGAATAGCTTGTGCAAGCGGTAGTGGCCAGTAACTCGAACAATAAACCAAGACAGGACCTTGGGGTTGTCTCGCTGTCTTCAAGATAGTCTTCCTTAGCTGTTTTATCAGCTTTGTTGGAGACCAACAAGGATGTGTCACTATCCTGAACCTTATCTGCATTACTTCCTTTACCATTGCTTAATAAGGCACTCTTCCCCAATATTCTGTCAGCATTCTAAAAGAAGAAACAAGTAGACACATAACAAGTTTAGCATGTACTAGTATATGAAACTCATTTTGGTGAACCAGTTCATTAGTAAGGTGGACATGATTAAACTACCAAGTCTTCTATTGCCAAGTACCAGTACATAATAAAAGCATCAAACAAACATATATCTATGTCCTATGGTCACTGCATTGTCTTGCCAAATCAAAATAGAGACACGGTTCAAATCATATCAGTTCAAGACAAAGCAGCAGTGAAAGAATACAAAGCGTGGGAAACTACACGACACAACAAGATTTCAGATGGGTACCACGGGTCTACATGTACAACAACACTATTGGCTCTGTTGTGATGCTAGTAATGTGCATGATATGAAAGTCGACTGTATACACAATTGAAATCAACAGAGCTATTGATAAGAGCAAACATGTTAAAGAAACATGAGTGAACATACCTGCTGTGCCATTGGAGTTTCGATTGGATCCTTCAATTTAAAAATAAGTTTGTATGAGTAAATACAGTGATACAAGAGCAAAGCAATCATAGTTAAAAAAAGGCGCGCCTAAGCGAGCGCTTAAGCGCGCCTAGGCTCTAGGCGTTGGCAAAATGCATTGCGCATAACTACGCATAATTTGTGCATAACTGCGCATAAGCATGCGCTTTGGTCAGTAAAGCGCAAGGCGGTGGCAAAATGCATTGCGCATAACTACGCATAATTTGTGCATAACTGCGCATAAGCATGCGCTTTGGTCAGTAAAGCGCAAGGCGGTGGCAAAACGCACAATTAACGCCTAGCGCTTTTTTGAACTATGATAGCAATGGAATCTTAAATTAGAACAGTTGTTCTTCAGGTATAGGCACTTGTTCTACATGAACAGAGTACAGTAAGACGCAAGAATATAATACTTAAAAATAGAAAATGAGCTCATAGACCTTACCACATTCTTGGTTCGGGACCAGTACAGAACAAGGCGTTCCCAGTCATCGTCCAGTAAATGTGTCTCAGGAGAACGTAAGGGAATTTGATGAGTTTCTTTGCCGGTGAAGTACGTTTTCTTCAGGTAATTCCGATACTGCCACCAAGCATTCTTGAAGATAGCAGAGGTATTAGCACAGGTTACCTCATCCTGAGTTTCCAAATCGGTCCTTCTCTATAGAGAAAAATGGGAAAATTTGCTGTATTATAACCATCATGGAGGTAGGATGTATGGGACGAAGCAAAGTAATTGCCATGAATAACATTACTTACACATAACTCCTGGACAAACACCTGCAACTGGCATTTTCCTTCATCTTCAATATAATATTTCCAAGATGGGAAGATACGCACATACCATTTAACAACATCAAATGCGATAGATGCTAAACTACGAATAGCTGGTTGTGCTTCCTCCACAGGAATAGGCGTACTAACTGGTGGAGTTGGGGTTCGCCGTGATAGTACTGGCCCTTTGGGCACTGGAGCTGCCTTATTAACTGCTCTTGTTTGGGAGCTCTGTGGTGGAGATGGTGATGTGTCAACAGGAACTGGGTTACTATCGGCTGGGGTTGGGGTTAGATTGGGTGAAGCTGGTTCTCTGTCCATCGCAGTAGGGGTACAATCTGTGAGAGTTTGGGTTATGTGTGGTAGGGCTGGTTCTTGTGCATGTACAACCGGGGTGCTATCTCCACCAAGAGGTAGCACTATTTTATTTGAAGACCGTGTTTTTAGTCCGCTAGATACTGGCATCACCCGCTCCAATTCAAATGGCTGATAAACAGGAAACACAGTTGAATGTACAGACACTGTATGAGAGATAGATGCAATAGATAGTGTGGAAAAAAGAGGGCATGAAATAGTTGACATGTATATTGTTTAACTAAAATGGATAGCATGACATAATTTCACATATATGATTTCTATCTAAACTGGATAGCATAGCATAACATAATTCAAAGATATGATGAATAACTAAACAGGATCGCATGACATAATTCACCTACATGTTATCTAAGTAATCAGGATCGCATCATTTAATTCACATATGTGATTTATATGCTAAACAGAGGGCATTCGATATGATGTCTGAACTAAGAACATGGTGTTGAATATTGTGTATATGATGTCTAAACTATGCAATGCAAGACACCGTATGCATGATATGAGCAGTATAACCGTGCCAAGTTAGAGCATACACCTCAGTGGGGGAATAGGACTGGTCATCTATCTCTGAATCCATCTCAAAGGAGCTATCGGGACCCAACAAGAGATCTGCTTCGACAGGTAGCACTGTCTGCTCTGGAGGCCTTGTTTTCACTCCAGATTTTTCCATCTCCCACCCAAATGGCTGATTCACAGGAAGAGTAGTTTAATGTACAAACATTGTCAACAAATGGAAATGTAATGAAGAAAAGGATGGGCAAGATATCATTCAAATATATGATACCTGGTTAAACAGGATGGCATTGCACATTTCACATATATTATGGCTGGCTAAAAGACATGAGACTGCATAATTCCCATATATGATATAGAAACTAAACAGGTGGCATTACAGAAGATGTCTAAACTAAGCAGATGACATATATGATGTCAAAAGTAGGCACTGCAAGGCAACATATGCATGATATGACTAACATCATCATGCCAAGGTAGAGCAAACACCTTGGGGGGTAAATAGGAGTGGTTAGCGGCGTCTGAATCCGCCTCAGAACAGATATCTTCCTCTGGATTACAATCTGGAGAGGGGTGGGGAGGGTTTGCCATTGAACCCACCATGGAGCGATGTCTGCATGACATTGTATTGCCGCGCAAAACTCTTCTCTTTTTCTCTACATGTTCAGCATGACTGTGTACAATATCTGACATGCATACGAAAAAAATATGGTGAGATTATGTAAGGAGAGCATGCAGAAATTTAGAGTGATGGTAACAACCAGTGGATCGACGTTTTTCCGTTGAACCAAAATAGCCCTAATGGATCGACGTGAATGTATAGTAATAAGTGATGCAACAAGTGTACAACCTCTTTGCCGTAGCCATGTCGACCTCAGCATCATTGGGTTGGTCGCTGAAGCAGTTGAGGCAGAGGTGGTTGTCGGAGGTATGGAGGAAGATCTGAGGAATCTGTAGACGGTGTCCAGGGCATTGCTCTGTTGTGATGGATTGTTCTGTCGTTGGAGCAGCTCCGGTGAGCCGTAAGATGTCAAGGCTGAAGCAGCACAAGACAGACATCGTCAATCTCAAGTGGGATTCTAATAGCATCTCCAATAGATGATGTAAAATGGATGTAAAATTAACATCACCAAAAACCACCTGACTACAACAGATGAGGTAAAAACTGTTGACTCTGAACTTAACTGTCGAAACTGAAATTTACTGTGGAATCTGAATGCTACTGTCGAAACTGAACGCAATGGTAGCAGAGAGGCACTTGACATGTAGTTTAGGGAGGGCCTGCAGTTCATCTTCAACCTGCACCCCCCTGAGCCGCCAGCCACCACTGGCCGAACCGCCGGCCCTAGCGCCGCCTCGCCGCCCCGAAACAACTCGCCACCGCCGCCCCGGCCAGCCCTCTAGGCCCCCCGCCCCCACCCTGAACCCTAAGATAGATAGTGGGGTACCTCTCCAGCGAGCCCCCGTCCCCGCTGCGGATGGTTCTTCCTTAACTCCGGCGAGCCCCCCAACCCCTGAAAATCGACTGACCCAAAAGTCGATTCAGTCGACTGAAGTGTGGCTTAATCGGAGCAGAGCAGCAGCACGAGCGAGGGGGAGAGCAGCAGCAGCAGCTGGGCGAGCGAGCGAGAGCCGGAGCAGCAGCAGCAGCGCGAGCGAGCGAGCGAGAGCCGAAGCAGCAGCAGCAGATCCGGCTGGTATGGACGCCGCCGCCGAAGGGGCCTTGCACTGGGGGAGAGCCGCCGTGGAGATGTCGCCCGCGGCACCGGCTTCAAGGTAGCCGCTCCATGGGTGTGCGGGATGGAGCACCGTCGGCGCCGGGAGGTCGATTTAAGGAGAAGGTGCGATGCGATGAGTGTACAACCTCTTTGGTGGCGCCGAGTAGGCCTCGGCTTCGTCCGAGGAGTCGGTGAGGATGCTGCGGTTCCGGTGGAGCAGGTTAAGGCGGCACTGTGGGGATGGAGCAGCCGCGATAGACGAGGCGATCGTCGAAGCAGCTCCTTGGAGGTGGAGGACGGGGCGGCTGAACCGGCGGGACGACGAGATGGACGATGGATCCTCATCCGGGGAGGTGGACGAGGGACGTCGAGCTGTTGCGGTTGACGACGTCGTCGGGGAAGAGGCTCCGGCTGGGCAGCGGTGACGTGGCGGACGGAGGAGGGTGGGGTTTCGCGGCTGGAGCGGAGAGGTTATGGCGGCCTGGGATTTCGAATGGCGAAAAGGGGGCGATGGGAGGGGGTGAAGCATGACTTAGGGACGCGCTTGTCCGAAATGTAGGGTGTGTTACAAAAGTACCCCCCACCGATTTGAACTAGCGGCCCTTTCGGCTCAGGGTTAGAAGGGGGATTTCGCGTGTCGGGATTTGGCAGCTGGAGGGAGTTTTCGCGCGTGTTGTAATTTCGGGATAGCAAGGCGCGGGTTGTGAAGGCGCCAGTTTTGGGAGCACGATATCTGAATTTTCGGGATACAACAAGACGCGGGTTGAATTTTAGGGACAAGCCTAACGTGTAGTAATATTGTACTTGTACGTACCAAATAAATTTGCACTTCCCTCAACCAAAAAGAAAACAAAAAAATAAAACTATTCACACCACACAAAGAGAGAGTCTTGCCCCATTTTACTATACAAATGCTATTCAAAGCTACTCCCTCCTTCCATCTATATAGGGCCTAATGCATTTTTCGATGCTAACTTTGACCAAATATTAGAGCAATGATATATGACATGCAACTTACACAAATCACACCGTTAAATTCGTCTATGAAAGGTTCTTTCAATGATATAATTTTCACATTGTGCATGTCATGTACTATTAATCTTGTCAATAGTCAAAGGCGGTCTTAAAAATCTCATTACGCCCTATATAGATGGAAGGAGGGAGTATGAATCCATGTTATGTCCGATTAAATTTTTTCGCTTGCTGTATAATGCATGTAACCTACTCATACCAAAATTTTAGTGCATTCCAAATGTCTATACTACCGCTGCAATTCGAACTAAATTTGAATTCGTTTCTCTATTTCAATAAGAATCTACAATCATGATTGTTGCCAACTTCAACCATCATAGTTTCCTTGCTATCCGCCAGATATAAATCGGATGGCCTATAATGCAGGATGGCAGGCACACCATCATCAACAACTCCGTTTTTTATAAGAGTAGAGATAAAATATATTAAATGTAGTATAACATGTTCATAACCACACCATGTGTATCACCGTTATATATATTCACACATGCGTCGGTTTGAAACACTATGATAAATTCTTCAAATATCCGAATTCGCTTTTTATAATGAAGTATATATGATCTCTATTCGTCTTTTACACCCACACAACCCTCTTATCTTTGTAGCTAGCGCTAACTTTCTCTTGTGCATGCACACGCCCGCATCCCTCTCACCCTCCCTCAGCATTCTCTAGCTCCATCGCGCAAATTTGTCTTTTCACTTTAGGTCGTTCACCCACGGTGTGTGTAGGCCCCCCAGCTCCTTCTTTATAACACACATCGATCGATATGCCTCTCTAGCCAGGTGTGCCTAGCACAAACACAAGCTTCCCCTCTTCTCTTGTCACCGTCCATGCCTCACTCCCACCACTCTTTTCATCGTTCTCGTACTCGCACACTCCTCCCACTCGATATAGTATGCCTCTCGTACCACCTCCTACATGCATCCCTCTCTCTCTATCCTTCTCCTCGTGCCTCATTTCCTTCTAACACACACATGCATGTATACCGATCGATCTCCCAACATATACCTAGATCGACTTTAACTACCCCCCCCATCGATCGACGTACCTCACAAGTTATGTCTCTCCTTTCTCTAACAAAGGGCGATTGATCTTCCTATGTAGTTACGTCTGCTTACCACAGCCACATCGTCCCCCCTCATCATTCGTGCATGCCTCTTGACCCGTCTCTCACACGCACGTGCACAGACAACAAGCAGCCATCTCCTCTCTTATTGATATTGCGGG
This sequence comes from Triticum aestivum, assembly GCF_018294505.1. Classification (NCBI taxonomy): domain Eukaryota; kingdom Viridiplantae; phylum Streptophyta; class Magnoliopsida; order Poales; family Poaceae; genus Triticum; species Triticum aestivum. Next base: position 563,501,924 of record NC_057808.1, read on the forward strand.
CGTGCCCTCCGTTTGTTTAGCAAGCCTATCCCACCATTTGTTAGAAGCAACTCCACTACCACCCCCTCCAACACTCTAGCTCTGTCTCTCTCCCAACCTTATTCCTCTCCTGCACATATGCATGGATGCCGATCGATCTCCCTTAATACATGAGGCAGATCGATCTCCTTAATACATGAGGTAGGCCTCTCTCCTCCTCCACACATATACCAGCCATTGTACCTCTATAGTTAATTGGGCCTCCCTCTTCCCCCACCACACACCGATAGTCGAGCGCTGCAGGTAGGTATCCATGCCACAGAGACAAACTGCACATGTCCCATCTCACGTTTCAGTAGGCCAGCCACTCTATATCTTTGACGTGGGCACACACAAATTCGATGGCACTCTTTATCGATCGCGCCCGCACACACACACACATCATCCCTCTCTTCGATTCTATGGACACCTCAAGCCGATGATACCTCCACTCTCTTCTCGTGGATCGCTCCCTCTATATATATGTTATATCCAGGACTCTATTTCACACACATTGCATATGTTACATTTTTTTATTGACCCCCCCAAAACTCTCAAGAACCCACACACTATATCTCTCTAGGTTTGTATCTGTCTCACACAACCCCACGTAGGTGGTGTACGTATACAAGAAGAGAATAGGTGCACCGTGCACGTCCTCACGCTTCGTGCCCAGCCACACCCGTGCGGGTACACGGTGGAGCTCATTTCTTTACGAAATGGCAGCCCACGTGCTAATTTGAACGCCTGTAGCGGTTGTTTACCTAGGGAGGTCGTGTACCACGCGTGCACGAAACAAAGTTCGACTTGACGCGTTGCCGCGTTATTTTTAAATAAAGTTATAGCGCTCAATGGCACGTACACAGAATATAAAACGATTTTTATGGAGAAAAAGGTAGCCCGCTCACTATATACAATGGAGCCTGCCTGCCTGGTTTGTCGCTCTTCAGAGTATCTCACACAAGGCTGCGGTGGCCTCTCTCTCTCTCTCTCTCACCGTTGGTCACTGATCCGGCCGCATCCCGTCCGCCGTGGGGAAAGGGAGTGCGGTGGCCTCTCTCTCTCTCATCGTTGGTCACTGATCCAGCCGCATCCCGTCCGCCGGGGGAAAGGGAGTGCGGTGGCCTCTCTCTCTCTCACCGTTGGTCACTGATCCGGCCGCATCCTGTCCGCCGGGGGAAAGGGAGGAAGTGCATCGTTTCTCCGTTTGACGGCGCCGAGGCAGCACGTCCCGATCTGCGGTACACGCCGTTCTCTCTGACCAAGCTCCGGTGCGGCAGGGCCTACGCCACCTGCTCGCAGATTCCGCCCGCCGCCGCTCACCTAGTTACATCCCGACGACCTCCAGGTATCCCCTCCGGCCTTGCTCCACTGCCCGTCTTCCCACGTCGCTGCATGTGGATCCTCCATAGTTCTTTGCCCAAAACGTAGCTCGTCCGGCGTACTTTCCATATTGCATTCTCGTCCTCACACCGTTTTAGACAAACACAACCGTGTTGTTATCTTCCCTTAGGACAAGGAATATGCTTCTTTTTTATCGTCGCATGTGTCATCAACTGTTATTGGCCAGTAATTGTTTCCTTTCTACTCGTTGCTATTGCGACCTTTTGGTGAACTGCACAAATCACTTTTTTCTTAAGAGTGTTTTGTGCAGTTGTACTAAAATGTCACATGGGCAACGTCTCTACATTTCAGTGCGACTGCACAAAGGGAGATTGGTTTTGCTCTATCCTCCTCATCCAACTCCGAGCCTAATCTTCTCCAACTAGTTAGTCTTAAGAGAGGCTGCAAAGGTGACCGGCTTCTATTTGTGTGTTTATTGTTTCATCAGCAGTCCTCTATTATCATAATCACACTTAATATCTTTGGAACAGGGACGCTCAGCTCTATTTTAGTGGAACTGCACAAAATGATCGGAATGTTGCATGCTCCAGACAGCTACTTTTTTCCCAACATGCCTTGTTGATTTAGACAGAGCTGGGGGGACGTTGCTGCCAATGAAAGCATGGATCAATTTTAATTTAACACCTTCTCACAACTCTGTCTTCAGTTGTGATGTAATTATTAGCTCTGATCTGCTAATAATTGACATGCATTAGCAAGGAAGTTAGTTTTTTATTGTTTCCGAAAGAGCATCGATGGCAAGACACGCGAAACAAAAGCTGAAAGCTCACACCATTGTACAATTTCATGTCGCTGGAAAATTATTTGTATAGTACGTCAATTATGTAAACAAATGATGGAAGCTTGATAGCATTGCCAGAAGCCTCTTTATCATCCGGGTCCATGTGCCATGCACAAAATTATACTCCTTCGTTCCTAAATATTTGTCTTTTTACAAATTTCAAACGGGCATATTTTAGAGTGTAGATTCACTCATTTTGCTTCGTATGTGTACTCCCTCCGTTCCTAAATATTCTATTCGTCTTTCTAGAGATTTCAACAAGTGACTACATACGGAGCAAAATGAGTGAATCTACACTCTAAAATATGTCTATATACATCCGTATGTGCCAGTCCATTTGAAATCTCTAAAAAGACAAATATTTGAGTAGTCACTCGTTGAAATATCTAGAAAGACAAATACTCCAGAGTATATTTAAGAACCGAGGGGGTAGTGCACAACCGCATGGGAGACTCATCCCGGTCATTGCGCCGCATTAATAGTGAGTAATGAGCAGTCAAATCATAAGCCCCACCTTTCCCACTGTAAGTTGCTCTGAAGAAGCAACCATCAATACGCTCTTCTTTGAATCAGCTCATACTACTCCATCCGTCACTGTTTATACAGCGCGCTTCAGAAAAAATAAAAAAAATATGTGGGACCAAGGCGACTAGCGGTCGGCCTGAAAAATAGCATTGGTAGTTATAGCACGGCGTCTATTACTAGAGGGAATAATGCGTACACACATGCATGCAGTGCTTCCACCCCGGGTACACACATGCATGCACTTACTCCACTCCGTAGTAGTACAGTACATGGAGAGAAAATTGTGGACTTGATTGCGGTTACCATGCCCTAATTAATTGAGCATTAAACCAAACGCGTCTAAAGTCTCTCTGGTGGTGGAAATGCATTGAGAGAAATGCATCATAATGAAGCGCGCCCTGTAAACTGTGACGGAGGGAGGAGTAGTATGAAGGTGCAAAACCAAGTACGCGTATGGCCAGTCGGTCAACGCACCTCCTCTTGGCATATCACTGACATGTGGGACAGGAGTGTGAGCAAATTGATCTCAATTGACGGCAAAGAGAGAGACGAGGAGCGAGAACACACAGACGGGCTCGCACGGAGGCCAAGATATATTCGAGCATGGTTGGTTGATCGATATCATTCATTACATGTTGGGCTGCCGTTTTCCGCCCTTCTCCGGGATAAACGTGTACTTTATCAGAGATAAAAAAATAAGAGTACAGACGCTCCACCATGCGGTTCTAGTAGTAGTACTACTCGTACTACTGCGCTTGGCTCTTCGCCTCTTCGTGAAGTCGAACAATGATGGTACTCCACATGTTGGGTACTACAGTGTATGCCTCTGACAATCTGACACCGAATGGACTGATGCATGTCCACCGAGGATAGGTTGCATTAGTCAAAAGGCGTAAGCGAGCTTCACCTTGTCCTGCAAGCTTCTCCTCGTTCTGCGAGTTGACGGGACACACCAAAAAGTAGTGCTAGTCCATACTCCCTCCTTTCCGGTTAATATGGCTTAATCTTTTTTGCGGGTAAATGAGAGAGCTTTATTCATATATAAGCATTCTTAGGACGATCAGCCAAGACACTGGTCACTAGTGAAAGATCACGGATGTCGCCTAGAGGGGGGGTGAATAGGCGCTTTAAAATAATTACGGTTTAGGCTTGAACAAATGCAGAATAAACCTAGCGGTTAATTTGACAAGCACAAAACCTACAACAACTAGGCTCACCTATGTGCACCAACAACTTATGCTAAGCAAGATAAACAACTAAGTGATAGCAAGATATATGACAAGAAACAATATGGCTATCACAAAGTAAAGTGCATAAGTAAAGGGTTCGGGTAAGAGATAACCGAGACACGCGGAGACGACGATGTATCCCGAAGTTCACACCCTTGCGGATGCTAATCTCCGTTTGGAGCGGTGTGGAGGCACAATGCTCCCCAAGAAGCCACTAGGGCCACCGTAATCTCCTCACGCCCTCGCACAATGCAAGATGCCGTGATTCCACTAAGGGACCCTTGAGGGCGGTCACCGAACCCGTACAAATGGCAACCCTTGGGGGCGGTCACCGAACCCGTACACTTTGGCAACCCTTGGGGGCGGTCACCGGAACCCGTCAAATTGCTCGGGGCGATCTCCACAACCTAATTGGAGACCCCGACGCTTGCCCGGAGCTTTACACCACAATGATTGAGCTCCGAACACCACCAACCGTCTAGGGCGCCCAAGCACCCAAGAGGAACAAGCTCAAGGGCACCAAGCACCCAAGAGTAATAAGCTTCTCAACTTGTAACTTCCACGTATCACCGTGGAGAACTCAAACCGATGCACCAAATGCAATGGCAAGGGCACACTGAGTGCCCAAGTCCTTCTCTCTCAAATCCCATCGAAGCAACTAATGCTAGGGAGGAAAATGAGAGGAAGAACAAGAAGGAGAACACCAAGAACTCCAAGATCTAGATCCAATGGGTTCCCCTCACATAGAGGAGAAAGTGATTGGTGGAAATGTGGATCTAGATCTCCTCTCTCTTTTCCCTCAAAAACTAGCAAGAATCCATGGAGGGATTGAGAGTTAGCAAGCTCGAAGAAGGTCAACAATGGGGGAAGAACAAGAGCTCAACGGATAAGGTTCATTGGGGAAGAAGATCCCCTTTTATAGAAGGGGAAAAATCCAACCGTTATGTGCTCAGCCCGCACACGAGCGGTACTACCGCTCTGGCGGAAGAAGCAGGGAAAAGGAGCAACCAAACATGAACCTTGGGGCGGTAGTACCGCTTATAAGCGGTACTACCGCGCACCCCAGCGGTACTACCGCTGGAGGAGCAGAACACGGGACCAAAAATGCAGTAGCGGTACTACCGCCCGACTGCAGCGATACTACCGCTTACAGGCGGTACTACCGCCCATCGGGGCGGTACTACCGCTTATAGGCGGAACTGCCGTGCCTTACTGCCGTGCAACTACTGCAAAACTCGACACGAAAAATGCAAGACCCAAAATCGAGGCGGTACCAGCGCGGAACCGTAGCCGTACTACCGCTTATGGCCATAGGCGGTACTACCGCTTTGGACAGCGGTACTACCGCTTGGGGCGATAAGCGGTACTGCCGCTCTGGCCGCGGTACTACCGCTAGGAAACCAAAACTGCCATAACTTCTGCATATGAGCTCCGAATTGAGCAAACTCAAGCTTGTTGGATTGAGAAAGACGGGTAGCATCAAAACAGGGGAGGTATGCCAAAAAATAGAGGAGTGAAACCTCCAACCGAGAAGAACCGGCATAACCTCCAACATCGAAAACATCATAGAAGATGCGAGTGAACTCCGTTTTCGATGAACTCGAGCTTGTCATCAAGATGACCATAAGCTCCAAAACTCACAAAGAGAAGAACCAAACAAGAACCAACAAAGATCATGCAAGGATGCAATGGTTTGAGCTCTCTATGCACGATACGATCAAGCTACTCATCCAGAGCCCCCCTTGATAGTACGGCAATTGATCCTATAACCCGGTCTCCCAACTACCATCATGAGACCGGTAAAATAGAAAACCTATCAAGAGCAAACCTTTGCCTTGCACATGGTCCACTTGAGCTAGATGATGACGATCTTGACTCCCTCAAGTTGGACCACCTTTCTTGGTTGTGTTGGCTCGATGAAGACTAGTTGAATCCTCCCCCATACTCCACTATGGGTGAGCCACTCTTCCGCACATCTTCACAAGTCCATTGTCACCACAATGGACGGCAAGCTTCAAGCATTTGATCTCTTCATGATGCTTCACTTGAACTTGCACACCGCAACATCTTCACAAGTCCATTGTCGCCACAATGGACGGCAAGCTTCAAGCATTTGATCTTTTCATGATGCTTCACTTGAACTTGCACAGCGCAACCTAACCCCACAAAGAACTCTCACGAAGATCATGGGTTAGTACACAAAGCGTAATCGACAATGCTTACCACACCATGGGATCGCTTGATCCCTCTCGGTACATCTTGTGCGCTTTGTGTGTTGATCAACTTGATTCACTCTTGACTTAGTCTTGATCAACCTTGACTCTTTCCAACTCTCTTCATTTGGATGATGTCTTGAAGGTAAACATGAATGATCACACAATCTTCTTCTTCAAGACATGCTTGCAATAAGCTCTACTCTCACATGACCAATCTTTGGATAATTCCTTAATAACACCTTGGTCACCACATAAACTCTTTGAAACCAACACATGGACTTCAAGAAATGCCTATGGACAAATCCTTCAAATATAACTCAAGGCAACCATTAGTCCATAGAGATTGTCATCAATTACCAAAACCAAACATGGGGGCACCGCATGTTCTTTCAACTAGGAAGCGAGGTACCCCGCAAAAAAGAAGTAGGAAGCGAGGTGTTTCATCAAGCCAGCTCTCGGTCACAATCAAAGTGCAGCAAGCACGGTTTGCACAAAGATGCGCCGCAAGGTTTGCTGACCTGTTTACATGCTGAATAACAAAAAAAGAGGAAATATTACCGAGCGCTACTATTTGTAACAGGATATGAGCCAGAATTAAGCGAGAATTGTGGCGAGTGTTCCATGCAATCAACTTCCATTATCACATGCGAGAACCCTCGAAGAGAACCAAATGTGTGAAGATTGCTTTATCACATTTTAAAATTATAATAAGAGTACAGACACTCCTCCATCCGGTTCCTAGTACTAGTATAGTACGTACCTTTATAGACTATAGTAGTAGTACTAGTAAACTTTGCGCTTGGCTGTTTGCCTATTCGGAAAGTCGAACAATAATAGCACTAGTAGTATAGTGTATGCTTCTGGCAATCTGACACCGAATTAACTGTTGCACGTCCACCGCCTGAGCGAGGGAGAGCTTGCATTAGTCAAAAGTTTCTCCTTGTCCTGCGAGCCACCGCGCGCAAGCTTCTCCCGTCCTGCAACCTTCTCCTCGTTCGGCAAGTTGATGGGACACAACAAAGTAATGCTAGTCCATACTGCCTCCTCTCCGGTTAATATGGCTTAATTTCAAACGAGATACATACACTGTCTGTCACTGTATATTTGTAAAAATACGGTCAGTGGACTTCATAATACGCTCATTGCGCTCAATATATATATTTTCCGGTGTTTATACGGTCACTAGCTCACCCTGACTGAGTATGTGTGTGCATGCACGTGTAGGTTGAGCACTTGAGCGTGACCGTGTGTGTTCCGTCGTGTGCTCGGACATGCATGCATTAGGGCGTCGCGCACGTTTTTGCGTCCATGTGTACGTGTGACTGTTGCATACACGTAGGGGGAGTACGTGTAGGGGCCACTAAGGAGCAGTCAAATCACACAGTAAGTTAGTCGGAAGAAGCAACCATCATTTCACTCTTGAATGACACGTACGCAATATAAAATGGTTGATATGGAGAGAAAAAGAAAACCACTATATATACACTACCAGGAGCCTAAGCTACAAGCCTGCTTGCTTAGGTTGCTCTCTTCACAAGCATAGAACGACGGGCCTGATCCCGCAGCTGGGGGAAGGGAACAATGTTCTGCGTAGACGCGGTCGACATCGGCGAGGGAGAAAACCCACAGTCGGTGCGTCCCAATCGGGGGTCACCGTGGTATGGGCCGATGCCGCGTCCCAACCGCCCTTCTAGCTACAGCCCGACGTCCCAGGTAGTCCATCTTCCTTTTGGAACCGGCTTGCTCCACTGCCGTAGCTCCATCTCCATGTCGATCTTTCTCTACTTCTATCGGCTTCTACTTGTGATGAGTTTATGTCTCATGAACTAGTGCCAGTACTATTATCCTAATCACAGTACTTCTTCAATATCTTTGCCATCAGGGATGCTCAGGTCGATTTTAGTGGAACTGCACAAAAGCATCGTATGATCCGAGGGTGCCAGCCGTCTTTCCTTCGACAGGTTCTACCTGGCCAGGAAATTAAATCATGTTTAGGGTTTAGGGTTTAAGTCGTAGTGACCCCATCAGTAGTTTTTCTTTTGTACACGCTCTCACAACTTTTTTCTTTAGTTGTGAAGTAAATATTGGCTATGATCTGTGAATCATTGAGATGCATCAACATGCGTGTTAGTTTTCCTTTGTATTTGATGGAATGTTGTAACGGGGCAACCTTGGAATAGGAATGAAAATGGAGTGGGAAGTTTCCGTTTTTCCGGAGAAAAAATGGAAACGGAGAGAAACCAACGTTTCGTTTCATTGGATCGCGCCATCGAGCAAAACCAACGTTTAAATCACATCTGTCGTGTTCGTGTCTCACCCTCCTCCACGGCTCGACCCCACACGGTCGCTCGGCATGCCACTCACCGCATACCGAGTATACGATAACTTTCCCGCTTGCTTGTCGATGGATCGCGCCATGGAGTACTAGCACTACTGGAAGAGATTGACGAGTTGGGGGAGGACAGCTAGCTGTAGCACGGACTCCCAAGAACTTTTTACATGCATGTTGTAGCCAGCTATTGCGACCTTTGAACGCGGAGCAGCCGCGTGCACCCGAAAGCGGCGCGGGCGACGCTCTCTCGGCCGGCGCGCCGCTTCAATGCCGGAGCCAGTGAGAGGTCGCGTCCGCTCTGGCCGGGCATGAATGCGGCACTGACCGTTTCGGGCGGGAAGCACGGGCGGGTGATGAAGAGGGTTCGGGTTGGTCAGGACCGGCCGTGGCAGCGGTCCGGACGTGCGCAAACAAGAGATGTTGTACGTTAATATTGCTGCGTATATAATTAACAACGTAAATAATGTGCCAGTTTGACAAATATGATTGGAGATGGAGATGGAGATGGAAATGGAATTTTACCTAAACACGGATATGCATGTCTATGTCTATGTGTGTGTGCGCGACAACTCTCGCGACCTGGAAGCGGGGGCGTGTTTTTGATCGAGTTTTCTTTCTTGGTACGTTAGAAAAATTGTCCGCCAGTTTTCGTTTCTTTTTTCCGGGAACGTGCGTATTCTATTTAAAACCACTGCTATGGAGAGATTTTTTTACTCCATTATAGCCTCTTGTTTGATAGAGTTTCTCGCGTCTCGCTCTCCCACCCTCTCCATATCAAAACAAGATGACAGTGTCCACTCTATCTCTCTCCTCACCGGTGGTCACAGATCCGGCCGAATCCCGTCCGCTGCGGGAGGTGAGGAGGTGCAGCGTTGACGTTGTCGCCGTCGGCGACAGAGGAAGCCGATGCGCACCGTCCTCTCGGAGTCGGCGCTGGCGCGGACGAAGATCCTTCGCGCCCTTGTTCACTGCCATCGTGTGGGCAGATCCCGCCCGCCCGCCTAAACGACATCTCGCCCACCTGAGGTATAACTTCTTGTACTGGTCTAGCTCCCCAGGTCGCTGCGTGCGGGTTTTCTTCTATGCGACTACTCCCCAGCTCCCCATGCATAGTAGCTAGGGTTCGTCGGCTGGTCCAACATCACCTACTAGTACTATTATAGAGGAAATGCCACTCGAAAAGTTGTCCTAATTTATGCCTCAGTGGAGGTATACATGTTGTTTCGACAAAAAGTACATGGTGGTTGTGCGGTCATTGTCCATATGGTGGTAGTACTATCACTAGTTAAATGAAGAAATGCTTTTTTTCTCGGGTATCCTGGTTTAGTTCCCATCAAGATAATTATGATGCTTCTGTTTGTTGGTGTACTTTTCATTAATTCTTATTGACAATTGAGATGTCGTTGCTAACTCTTTTTTATATTTTTGGAAACAGCGATGCGTGTCTCCATACTCGGGCATGTCTTCCTCAATTTTAGTGGAACTGCACAAAACTGGATGGCCATTGTTGTTCCGCCTCACTGTCCTCTGCCACGTGGTTCTTCCTTCCTCGAGCTTGATTACTGAGAAGAAACAGACCACAGTGAGGATTTGTCGAACTTCATAGGTGCCTCACCCAAACTTGATGCCAAATGGATGATGCATCACCACGATGACCTATCGATGCTCATGGTTGCGCCTCATGGTTGCGTCGGCTGGTGAAGCTGATCGATTTTCAATGAAAAACAACCTGTCTTCCATCAGTGCTCTTTGCTTGTTACGCACAAAGATGATATCCTTCGTCAGTTCACCTTGGTTGCGTTGGAGACGCAGTCGTCTTTCATGTTGGTGCAATTTTATCACACAATTGGCTATGAACCAAATGTTTCCTCGAAGAAGGATCGACGTTGGTACTAAGAGCATAAGTTTTGTATTGATTTCTAAGCCTTCTCACAACTTTGTCTCCAGCTCCCCTGTAATTTTATTTGTCCAGCTATTAACTTTGATTTAAAAAATGGTGTGGACTAAAAACCCGGATGGACGTAGTAGCCCTCCATTTTTATTTACTCCGCATATTAGATTTGACTGAAGTCAAACTTTGTAATACTCTCAAACCTTTTCGATAATTGAAATTAAAATTCTTTATTTGTACACACTCTCACACGTTTCTGATAATTTGGCGCATGTGTGGTTGTTCACTTAAGGGAGGGTAGTGTACCACACGTGAAGGACAGGAAGTGCGACCAGGACGCGTGGGCGTGGATCGTTAGTTCATCGGAAGTAGTACTAGTTTTCTTCACTGTACATTAAATAAAGAGTTTCGTTTCGTACTTACACAATTTAAAACGATTGTTATGGAGAGAATAAGAAAACCACTCCACTATATATTAGTCGTATACACGAGAGTACTATATGGACGCAGCTTCATTGACTTAGTGCACCTGCCTTTGGATTTATGACAGGTGGGCCCAAAATGTGGCTGGCTCACCTGTCATACAGCCAAAAGCAGGTGCAGTGAAGGCACCGGAGCTCAGTCCGTACTACAGTAGTATATATATAAGCGGGAGCCTCAGCGCTTGTTCGCTAGGGTTTGCACTCTCCACACGCTCGCCGCACTACATATATGTTACACGCTGGAGGCTCAGCGTTCATTTGCTAGGGTTTGCTATATTCACAGTCTCTCACCCTCTCTTCACCAGATCTAAACAAGACTGTGTTGGCCTCTTGTCTCTCTCTCCCCCCTCACAGCTGGTGAAGGAGGCGTCCGTATCCCGTCGCACCGGGAAGGGGAGGAGGTGCAGCGTTCACTCTATCGCCTTCGGCGAGGGAGGCAATCCACTGCCGGCTGCGCTGTTCTCTTTCACCTAGCGCCTGTGCGGGAGGGCCACCGACCCCTTCTTCCTCGCTGCCGTACGTAGTGTGGGCAGATCCGGCCTCCCGCCGCACGCCTTGCCACATCCCGACGACCCTAAGGTATAAGTTTCTTTGAAACCGTCGTTGCTCTAGCTGCATGTGGATCTTTTTCGATCTATAGTCGAATCTAGGTCTTGGTTCAAAGAGGAAAGAAGGGTGCGGTGGGCTGGAGCAAGAATCTAGGACATGGTTCAATGAGGAAAGGAGGGGCGGAAAGTAGTATAGACTGGCTATCCAGCCGCTTTGTAGGTCGAAAAGGGAAAAAGGGGGTAACCCAGTACACATATCTGTAAGGAACCAATCTCTTTATTGAAAAGGGAAAGAAACAGGAGGGTCGGGTAGTTTGTGCAGGACTAGATTTGCTGCCCTCACATAGGAAGAAGGTTCAAAGAGAACAAATATGGGACCAGCGCATATATGCTGCTTGGCTACATACTCTGCATCACCCATTTATACGTGTGGACGCACATGGTGCTGGCATGTCCCATATAGCTATTTTGCTGTTGTTAATCTAAGAATGCCGCCGGAAAATTGAAGCAATGCCACTGTTAAAAGTAAATTACATTTTTTAACGAATGTTGTTTCAAGAGAATGTCTCTGTTAATATGAATCAATGCAACCGTTTTAGAAATGCTACTGTCCTACTTTGTTTTCCATCCAAGATAAGTTAGATGCTTCTTTCTGTCACCGTTTGTTTCATCCTCCTTTATCGGCAAGTAATTGTTTCCTTTTTTGCCTCTGTTAAGACAGGGCTATCGATTCAACTTGTTGCTATTGCGACATTTTGCTTTGCTACTCGAAACACTTATGTTTTAAGAGTGTTTTGTGCAGTTCAACTTGAATGTCACACCGGTGACTTTGCTTAATTTTGGTGGAACTGCACAAAAGGAGATCAACATTCGTATTTTATCTTTGTCTGTCTCATGAAAGGTCAGTACAGGCCTTCATCCACATGATTGTGCAGTGTGCTTTGAGATGTTGTGCTACTTGTATTGGTACTGTTTTAAATAAATGTTGAATTGAAGCTATTGTATTGCTGTCTTTTCCCATTAAGTAGTGAACAAAAATGGGACCAACCCAGACATGATGCTTATTGCTTTGTTACAACAAACTCTGCATCACCCCCTTTATAAGTAGATGGAAGCACATACTGTTGTTGCGCCCACTCTCCCTTGGAACTGTTTATGCTTTTCTTTAATCTAATGCCGCTGGTAAAATTAAGCAATGCCACTCTCAGAATTAATTAACTACTGAATCTTAGTTCAAAACTGCAGCACTTGTTAGGAATGGTACTATCCTACTTTGTAGTTCTTTCTACATGTTTAACCAAGGTATTGTTAAGATAATGTCTCTGTTAAAATGAATCAGTTGCATTGTTTTAGGAATGGTACTTTTCTGCTTTGTCGTTCTTTATACATGTTGAAACAAGGCATTGTTAAGATAATGTCTCAGTCAATATGAATGAATCACACTGATGGAGAATTGCTACTCTCCTGCTTTGTTTCCCATTAAGATAAAGTAGATCAGTAGATGCTTTTCTTCTGGGAGTACAAGTCATCAACCGTTATTTCTCAGTAATTGTTTCCCTTATACCTTGCTTACAGGGATATCAAAATTAAAGCTCGATTTTATTCCGACTTCGATTTTAGTTGAACTGCACAAAAGGAGCCAATGTGTCCAAGGCAAACTGCTGCATTACTGGGTCCAGTTGGTCGTTCCACTTTGCAGAAAGAAGCAGTCACTGTTTGCGCTACATTACAGAAGGAATGACCGAGAAGCTTTACAGAGTATTATTAGACACCGGTGACATGACTAGTCTGCAGAGACCACTGGCAATTTAACAACACGTGGAGTGCCCTGGGCAAAAAGTGCCCAAACAAGTACAAGAAGCTACAACAGGACTCCACGATCATAGGCATTACATATTTTGAATGGGAAAAGCTTGTCAAAGTTTAATCATTGATGTTAGCAAGAAGACGTTAGTTTAATATATTGGAATTGGAAAACCTTGTCAAAATTTGCTCATTGATGTTAGCCAGAAGACATGCATTTGATATTTTTGAGTGGGACGCCCTTGCTGTGAGCAGCGTCGAGTGTTTTTTCCTATTCCTGTGTTCAGTTTAGAAGTGAATAGTTACTCTGCTGAGATATTCCTGTGTTAAGAGTTTGTTCTGAATATTGTCTATGTAATGCCAGGTCTTGTGTTTGATTGCAAAGTTGAGCTTGGAATGTTGTGGCATGCAGCATCACGAGCTGTTCACCGTGCCTCCTGAGAATAATGCTTCGTATTGTTTTGCATGTCGATCTAATGCCAGTGATTTGCTTGTTAAGAAGATCATCCTCTTCTGTTGTTTCCGTGCTTAAGAAGTTCATCGTCTGATGTTTCATTCATAGCCTATACGACAAGTCGGGTAGGTTAGACGTGAAACCATATGATCTTCCGACCAACTCATGATATTAGGCCGTGATTGGATCGTCATTTTCCAACCAAAATCGCTTGTAAAACTGACGCTTGTAAATTAAAGCAGATGGTCTCGGGCGAAGGCGCTTGGTTGGTCGATTTCGACTAGTAAAATATCGGAAGTACTTCACACACGATAAAAACGCTGAACGACACTCGGACGATTGCTAATCCAGCCATTAGCTGCTGTTTCAGCCTTGCCCATGGATGGCATGATACGCACGTCGTGCATGTATCGTCTGGTAATGTCGTCCATATAGCAGTGCTCGTAAAATATACACTGGTCTCTCAAATTACACGCGTAACCCGCCGGTTTTACTTACAGACCTCGGGCCCTCGGTTTCATTACGCCTGTATTTTACGCGTTGTTTCCGATGACGAGTAAATGACACTTGTATGTTAATACAGGTTTGAAATAAACCAGAGCTCCCAAGCGCGGCCTTACCGTTTCATGCCGTCTTAGTTTCTCGAAGGTGCTCATAGGTGTATGATGATCCTGGCTTCCTGAATGAGCAGCGGGCGTTGTATCAGACCATCCGTAGGGCCCGCGAGGCCCTCTCCGTTCTCCTTCGAGTTGTTGCACTCGCCGTGGCGCCGAGCATTGTTAACATCGTCAACGAACATGAGGATTCAGGAGATGACTTTATTTTGACTGGATGACACTAGGGACCCACTAGGGCCATAGCCGTACGTACGCAAGTGCCTCCTTATTATGTACAACTATATTTTTTTTGCTTTCTCTTGGTTTCCTGACATCACGGTCCCACACCATTGTCAACCTATGTAGTCAATATAAACGAGAGAATTGCACAAGGTGTGGCCGACAGCTGGGACCAAGCAGTTCGAGCAGTATTTGTGTTTTTGAGGCGTGAGCACTGCAGAGTTTTTCTTGGCGATGATTTTGTTGTTGTTCAGAGGAGAGCAGGGTATTAACTGGGCGGGCTGTGGCCCGTCTAGCCCAGGCCAGATATCCAGCCCAGATACTAATTTTTTCAAGATGAAAATGGCTAGCCCAGCTATGCGTCTTTTTGAGGAATACCCAGGAAAGGTCAACTTGTTATTCTCCGCCCCGCTGGGCTGCAAATCTTTCCTAGGAGGGATGCATTAGGCTTAACAGGAAAATGGGCTTTAAAAATAATAAATGGGATGTAATTATAAAAACTGGGCAGTAACTATAAAAAAATGCACCAAACACGAAATTAGTTTTAAAAATATTATTTATGGATTTTGAAAATCTTAAATTTTCATTGTTGCGCGCGCAATGTTTCATTGGATTTTTACGTAATACAAATTTATATTTAATCTGACTAGAAATTTCGGGATAAAAATATTTCGGATCCCATCAAAATGTGGGAAATTTTATTGAATTCTGTCTTCAACGGTTGGTTGAAATTATTAATCGTTGTCCTAGCTAGAAAATGGGATGTACTTTTAACAAACTGTAAATGGGCTGTTGTAAATTCCATTAGAATTCAAAAATGGGCTGTACATTCTTACAAAACGCAAATGGGCTATAAGTTCTCTGCCACACACTTGTGGGCCTACTAAGTGACGCGTCCCCTAAAAAAATAAGTTGACGCGTATGCAAGGCTTTGTCAACTTATTATAGTCAACACACGGTTCTAGCAGCAGTGGCCGTTGGATGTCTATCCAACGGATGTCGTGCTTCTTCTTCAATCTCGGATATTCTTAGCTTCGGCCGCCCAAAAAATGATTCCTCCCCCTGACATCTGGGGCGCACCGTTTCGGAGGCTGACCTGTGGGCCTACTAAGTTGGAGCGTACCAAGGGCTTTGTCAACTTAGTCAATATAAATGATTCTAGCTTCAGTGACCGTACGATGTCCATCCAACGGTAGTAGTGCTTCTTCAACCTCTGGTCTTCTTGGTCCAGCCGCCCAAAGCAGCGCCGGTCGTGTCGCCTGCTCCTGCCTCCCGTGGCCGGCTGTGCTGCCGAGGAGGCCTCACCGCCCCCATACTACTCCCATCGCTGGCCAGGCCATCCCTCCACTCACCCACACCCCCTGTTATTCTGCGGCGACGGCAGCCTCACACCGCAGCCGAACCAGTGAACCCTCATACTCCTCTCCGTGCGGGCTTCCACTGCTGCGTCTTCCCCGGCTCCGCGTCGTCCCCTTCCTAGTCCTCGCCGTCGTCCACCGCTCTAGTGCTCTCGGCGCAGCGTGGTCAACATGGTCAACGACCGACTTCCATCGGAAGAGTACTGTACATGGAGAGGCTGACAGCTGGGTCCACGGCGGCCGCAAGGAAGTGCCTCCTTATTACACGCAAAATAATTATTCCTCCACCTGATAGCGGGGACCCACCGGACGGGCCACCAGTATTTTGCGAAAAAAATCGTTTCCCCCTGACTGCTGGGACCCACTGGACGGGCCACCGTATTTCGCGAAAAAAAACGTTCCCCCCGCTGTCAGCTCGGACCCACCGGAAATGCCTCCTTATTACGCACAAAAAAATGAATACTCCCCCGGCTAGCTGGGACCCACCTTGGTGGGAGGCTGACTTGTGTGCCTACTAAGTTGACGGGGACGAAGGGCTTTGTCAACTTAGTCAATATGAACGATTCTAGCTCCAGTGACCGTACGATGTCCATCCAACGGCCGTAGTGCTTCTTCAACCTCTGGTCTTCTTGCTCCAGCCGCCCAAAGCAGCGCCGGTCGTGCCGCATGCTCCTGCCTCCCGTGGCCGGCTGTGCTGCCGCAGAGGCCTCACCGCCTCCTACTATTCCCACCGCTGGCCAGGCCCTGCGGCGACGGCAGCCTCACACCGCAGCCGAACCAGTGAACCCTCGTACTCCTCTCCGCGCGGGCTTCCACTGCCGCGTCTTCCCCGGCTCCGTGTCGTCCCCTTCCTAGGCATCGCTGTCGTCCACCGCCGTGGTGCTCTCCGCGCGGCGTGGTCAACGTGGTCAAGGAACGACTTCCATCGGAAGAGTCTGTACGTGGAGAGGCTGACAGCTGGGTCCACGGCCATAGCCCAGTTTTTTTGTGATTTGCCAAGTAAGTCGCTTTGTCAGGCCTGTTGGGCTGCAAATCTTTCAAGACGAGGAGAGCTTTCATTCGGCTGGCCGAGAAAATGGCCCATCAGTAATGAGAAATGGGCTGTACATTTTTAAAACACATCAAACCGGCAATTAGTTTCAAATATCTTTTTTTCATTTCAAGATTTCAAATTACATTAATTTTTATGCGTGGAGAATTTGTTGGATTTTAATTGATATACATTTATTTTTAAAATCAGTTTGAATGGGAGTCGAAATTTCAGGATTAAAAACAGTTCGAACCGCACCGAAATATGCAAAATTTCGTATAATTTTTTAACCGTGGCCACAATATGGGCGGTAATGCTAACAAAAAGAATATGGGCTCCAAAAAAACCTTAAGAATTAGCAAATGGGCTGTAAATTATTAGAAATAATGGCAGATGGGATGTATGCTGTTTTCCACAGATTTGAGGCTTTCCTAAAAAAAATGTTGATGCACAAGCACTGACTGTTGGATGTCCATCCAACGGCCGTCGTGCTTCTTCAATCTCTGCTCTTCCTGCTCCAGCCGCTCAAACAAGCGCCGGCGAGACTGCCTGCTCCCTCCTCCCCGCGGCCGGCTGTGCTGCCGCGCAGGCCTCACTGCCCCACCGTACTCCCATCGCTGGCCTAGCCATTTCTCTACTCACCCACACCTGCTGTTATTCTCCGGCGACGGCAGACGAACCAGTAAACCCTCGTACAGTCGTACTCCCCTCCGCGTGGGAAACAACTGCCGAGTCTTCCCTGCCTCCGTGTCGTCCCCTTCCTAGGCCTCGCCGTGGTGCTCTGGGCGCGGAGTGGTTAATGTGGTCAACGACCGACTTCCATCGGAAGAGTACTGTGCGTGGAGACGCTGACAGCTGGGTCCACGGCCGCAGCAAGGAAGTGCCTCCTTATTACGCGCAAAATAATTATTCCTCCACCTGACAGCGGGGACCCACCGGACGGGCCACCGTATTTCGCGAAAAAAATGTTTCCCCCCTGAGTGCTGGGACCCACCAGCTACACCTTCGCATGCAAGGAAGTGCGCCCGGGCAAAAAAAACAAAACGATTCGCCCCCCTGACTGCTGGGACCCACCAGCTACATCTTCGCACGCAAGGAAGTGCCTGACAGTCGGGACCCACCTGGTCGAAGCGTACGTAGCGTTGTCATTCTGGTCGCGAACGTGTGCGTACATATATACTAGTGGATGTAGAGGCGCGCACGTGTCGTAGTAGAGGCGCGCACGTAGCATGTACACGTACGTACAGCGGCTAGGGTGTAAGAAAGAAAATACGGCCACGTATGTGTACATACGGACGAGGTCTCGAACGCCTACTCGCGCATACGTACGGCGAGGGCTCGTTGACATGGCTGGGTCGGAACGGAGAAACAGCGGCGTCGTCGTGTTCATGGGGAGGCAACAAAATGCGTCGTGTTTATGGGGAGGCAACGGAATGCGTCGTGTGCATCGGGAGGCAACGGAATGCGTGGGAGCCAACCGGCTGGGTCAGAACGGAATGCGTGGTCGTGTTCATCGGGAGGGCTTGGACGGAATAGGCGATGGAAACGAGGCCTGGCGTACCGCAGAACGGAGGAAACGGCCTTGTGTTCGACCGGCCACGTTCGAAACGGGATCCTGTTCATCAGGAGGGGTCTGGCGTACCGCAAAACGGACTAAATGGACCTCCTACGGTCGAGACGGGGGTCCTGTTGATTGGGAGGGGTGTGGCGTACCGCAAAACGGACGAAACGGACCTCCTACGGTCGAAACGGGGGTCCTGTTGATCGGGAGGGGTGTGGCGTACCGCAAAACGGACGAAACGGACCTCCTACGGTCGAAACGGGGGTCCTGTTCATCGGGAGGGGTGTGGCGTACCACAAAACGGGACTCCACGGGATACTGTTCATCTCCACCGTCGACCTCCTCCAACCTCCACGGGCTACCGTCGACCTCCTCCAGCCTCCACGGGCTCCTGTTCATCCAGCCTCCACCGCGCGCTACTCCACCGGCTACTGTTCAACCACCCCTCCACGGGCACCCCTCCACCGTCTACTGTTCATCCAGCCCTCCACACCACGGGGTCCTGTTCAACCACCCCTCCACGGGCACCCCTCCACTGTCTACTGTTCATCCAGCCCTCCACACCATGGGGTCCTGTTCATCCAGAGGCAACGCCACCGCTCACTGTTCATCCACCCCCCCCCCACAATGCTCACTGTTCATCCCAGAGGCAGCATCGATCGGCTTCAGTTAGCAGCAGTAGCGAAGGAATCGCTCGATCGGGTTCAGTTAATAGCCATCGATCGATCGCTCGGGTTCAGTAACGCGTAGCCTGCAGTGCAATCGCTCGGGTTCAGTTAGAGCCCAACGCCTCGCTCGGGTTCAGTTAGAGCCAACGCCTCGCACACACACGCGTACGTGTACGAGAGAAACGCGCATCGCTCGGCCCCCGATCTCCCACCGTAACCGGGAACTCCCCGAAATTTTCCTCGCCCTCGCTTCTACCACGGTTTTTTTCCGTCATGGACGGCCCAAAGAATGTCATGCAGCTGCGTCTCCAGCCCGCCCAGGACGAAAAGCCCATTTTCTGTCATGATTTTTTGTCATAGAAGTAGGAGCCCACCACATCTATGATGATACCGGGTTTTGTTACAATTATCGTCATAGAAGTGTCATATGTATGACAAAAAAAAATTCGTTCGACCCAAAATGTCACGGATGTGTCTTTTTTTTGTAGTGATCTGCTGCATATGAGGCTGCATTTCAACAACCAGGCTGGCTGGAGATGGACATGCAATGCAACTACTATTGCAAACTACAACCAAACACGCCCCATGTGTGTGCCCGTGTATTCTTCTCGGGGTGTGTTTGGTGGCCCGCGTCCCAGCCAGGACCTTTGATGCAATTTCCATCCATTTGGTAATCCGTGAGCATTGTTGGGCCTGCATAGCACGCTTCTTGAAAGCACCGCTCATCTAGACCCGTGAGGATCGGTTGAATCGGCAATTTCCACTCAGCCACTCTCCTCGTGCATGGGGGGTGATCGGCGCCGAGCTCATGAGACAGGCACATAAGCGAGAGTAATTGGGTCACCTCCGCCCTCGCCCGGATTGCCTCGCCCTATTTACCAACTTCGCTCATCCGATCTCTCCGTCCCGGGAATCTATCTTCTTCACCAACGACCACGTAAGTAGCGCCATCTTCTCCGGTCGACGCTAGTCAGGGGCGGCGATCCTTCCTTCTTCTCTTTTCCGAGTTGTTCCCTGCTCCTCCGATGGTTGTAAGTTCAATCACTCCCTACACGTTGTAGCTCAGATATGTGGGCATGTGGTAGGGGTAGATTCGTAGGTAGTATGGCAGGTTATGCAAGTATTGCTTCATGATGTTGTGTGAGGATGTCGTAGATCAAATGTTAGTGGTAATGTTTTGGTTGTACGGTAGACTTTCCTTTACGGCGGTGATGATGTTCATGTTGTTGTGGTAGATTTAATTGTTTTCCATGTCGGCTCCAGTGCTACTATGGCAGATGTGGTACTATGCTGAGCTTGATGATCGGTCCATGTGTCAGATGGTAGATGTGGTAGTGTGTTGAACTTCATGACCGGTCCATGATAGCCTGCTACGTATGCTTGTGTGTTGAGCTTGGTGATCAGTCCATGTGTAGTATGCTATCACGATAGATGCATTGTTTTTGTTCAACTCTATGACATCACTACTAAAGACCATAATCAAGCTATAGTTATGTCCGACACCTAGATCTTTCTCTCTTATTTGAGGACTCCCAACCGATGGCTCTTGATGCAAAAGTGCTTGAGAGTCATGCGGTACTATATTTGATGCTTGCAACAACTACTAAGCCGGCCATTAAGGCTAGAAAGCCACAAATGGGGGGGGCAATGAAGGGAACACAATGAAGGGCCATTCCTATTGATGGCTTCTAGAATAAGCCGGAATAAGCTGCCCCCTACCCAGCTTATTCTAGAAGCTCAATCAAATTTATAATTAGAAGCCTACTAATTAAGACTTGACTAGTAGGCTTCTAAAAAATATTTTCGGTTGGGCTTCTAGAATAAGATGGGTGGGGGCTTATTCTAGAAGCCCAAAAAAGCTAACAAAATAACTGACCTGAAATGGCAGCATTTCATGTCCACCTTCATCATGAAAGATATGTATGATATCATCGCGAGTGGGGTGAGGGATGATAAGGGCTTCAAGAAGGTGCACCTCAATGATGTTGCCAACCGGGGTTTTGAGTTCTCTGCCACAAAGGTGACCTCAACACGTGTATACACCAATCTTAGGAGTGGTGAGCGAGATGGGTCCAAGTGTCCAAGCTTAGAGACCTTACCGGCACATAATGTAATCATGACACCTTCACCATTCGGTTAGAGGTTGAGCGCTACCAAAGCCACATCACAGTTAGCTAACCTACCACTTGTCTCACTTGATGTAACATGCAATCACAACTTCCAATATTGTCTTTCTTTCTTAGGATCACCATGACGCTGAGGACCTCAACATGCCCATACATAACTACTCTCCGATGCAGATCATCTTCTCTTGGAGTCTGGATGCTGGCAAGCATGTTGTGGGCTTCAGTGAGCCTCTCGATTCACCTATCCTGAGTATCCATACACACAAGTGTTGGAGATATGCTCTAGAGGCAATCATGTATGATGATATTTTCTATGTGTTTATGTGTAAAGATAGTCCTTGGATATTATCAATGATGTGTATCTACAAGTACGTGACTTATTTATGGGACTATGCATCGTATGATGACTGTCCTAAAAGGTCCCTAGTCGAAAGGGTTGTCTGGACATGCAGCCGACTATATTAGCACATGACACGGTGGATGGCTCGATCTCACTAGCCATGGAGCATTAGATGCTAACTAGATAATATGGACTCGGAAGGATCTGGTCGGATTCCACATAGTCCGATCCGAGTCGAGATAAGGTCTGAGTCGGACAGACCCAACTATGAGACGCAGCGATACATAGGTCATCTGTGAGTCTCTAGTACAACATACGTTCTATGTCCTAAGATCTGAGCTGGCGCATGTACTCGGGATGGTTGTCGGTGTCAAAACCGGCGGATCTCGGGTAGGGGGTCCTGAACTGTGCGTCTAGGATCGATGGTAACAGGAGACGGGGGACACAATGTTTACCCAGGTTCGGGCCCTCTCTATGGAGGTAATACCCTACTTCCTGCTTGATTGATCTTGATGAATATGAGTATTACAAGAGTTGATCTACCACAAGATCATAATGGCTAAACCCTAGAAGTCTAGCCTGTATGACTATGGTAATGAGTCTCCTGATCCGGACTAAGCCCTCCAGTTTATATAGACACCAGAGGGATCTAGGGTTACATAAGGTCGGCTACAGAGAAA
Source organism: Triticum aestivum (assembly GCF_018294505.1). NCBI lineage: Eukaryota > Viridiplantae > Streptophyta > Magnoliopsida > Poales > Poaceae > Triticum > Triticum aestivum. The sequence continues at coordinate 563,524,206 of NC_057808.1, forward strand.
GGAAATCTTCATATTTGGTCGCCAAGCTTGCCTTCCACGCCAAGGAGAGTCCCATCCGGACACGGGTAGAATCTTCGGTCTTCGTGTCTTCACAGCCCGTCAGTCCGGCCCATGGCTAATAGGCCGGACGCCCGAGGACCCCTTAGTCCAGGACTCCCTCAGTAGCCCCTGAACCAGGCTTCAATGACGAGGTGTCCGGCGCGCAGATTGTCTTCGGCATTGCAAGGCGGGTTCCCCTTCCCGAATACTCCAAGATAGTCTTCGGATGAAACGAACGTATCCGGATCTGCAACACAAGTACCATACACAACCGCAGAGAACACAATATTTTACAGGCCCAGTCTGCTAACAACTTTTTGTGACATAGCCCCACACTTGTCCGGTCCTTATTTCGAACCGTTTCTTATCCTGCCATTCCACATTTCGAGGCATGGTTTTTATTAGCATGTCTTGTCGAAGCAGAGATCGTGTCCCCTTCATCGCGGGATTCTTATTAATGCGAGCGTGGGTAACCCAACCGTCCCACTGAAAAGATTCCTTAGGAATAGGCAGGTTTCCAGGTTTAGGAGGAGGCATTCGATACCCGTTGCCTTTATAAAGGAGCCAAGGGCCATCTCTATTTACGCCAAATCTTCTCCTTGGCTTCTCCAACCACAAGCTCTAACATCCCAGGTTCGCCTTCATTGCTCCAAGCTCCCTAATCATGTCCGGGACCAGCACACAAGGCCGATGGGTGGCTTCCTCTGTAACAGAGGGGGACATTGTGAAGCTTTGGGCGGCCAGATACCTAACCGCAGAGATCCTCCACAGGCTTCCTGCTCAAGGACAGGTTATCCCGACCCCCAGATCCGGCGAGAGGGTAGTTTTCATCTCTCACCTCCTCCGAGGGCTAGGATTCGCTCTTCACCCCTTCGTCTGGGGACTCATGTTTTATTACGGACTAGATTTTCATGATCTAGCCCCAGATTCTTTCCTCCACGTCTCGACGTTTATCATCACGTGCGAGGCCTTCCTCCGAATTCCCCCACACTTCGGCTTGTGGCTCAAGACCTTTAGTGTGAAGCCGAAGGTGATCGAGGGGAAACAGGCGGAGTGTGGTGGCGCTGTGGTGAGCAAGATTACCAATGCTCTCTGGCCAAAAGGTTCTTTCACAAAAACCTCCGACCAATGGCAACGGGAGTGGTTTTACATCACAAAACCCCGCGGTACCAAGTGGGCAGCTACACTTGCGTTCCGTTCGGGCCCTCCGCTACAGCTTGCATCATGGATTAATAAGGGACTGGACTGGGGATCAGTTGATGAAGTGCAGACTCTCCAGAGCCGCATCCGAACCCTCCAAAGGATATCGATCTTGTCAACGTGATTCAGGTGATGTTAGTCTGCCGAGTCCTACCATGCCAGCGTAGGTCTCTACGCATGTGGGAGTTCAATCCGGAAGGACCACGAACCATTCAACACTTCTTTGGCAATACGCACAAAGGGATGTGGAAGTTGTTTTTGGGAAGCGGAAACAGTGGCCGGACACCACCGAGGATGTTGGCCTCGACTGCAACCACCCGGATACCCCGGTAAGCGCTCGGTTCCCGAACACATTGTAGTTAAGTATGCCGTAATATGTTACTGAGCAAACTGTTTTTTTTCAGGGCTGGATAAAGAAAGCGGAGCGAATCCGGTGTTCGGCCCCCTCCCTGAAGACTCAGCGGATTCCGTATTGACAAGGATGCTGGCCCCGGCTCCATACCAGGTGTCGGTGGAGGAGGACAAAGTGGGAAGGGGGAGGACCAAAAGCGGCCTCCATCCCGAAGGTATATCAGATAGTACGTCTAGGGGAATCAAAATTCCTTCGTCCGAAGACAAAAGTGAAGGAGAAGTCAAGGTCTCCTCCCCTAAGGTAAGATAAGGGCTGCCTCCGAAGATTGGGAGGAAAGGGCTTCTAAGCGGGGCAAGGTGCCCCAGTCGGGCGGCTCGGGTTTGGAGGATGGCGTCTTCGCACAGTCCCACGACGAGGACAAGCCTCTAGCCGAATTGTAAGTAGACAAGGATGTTTTCGAGCATATCCCGCTTCTTTCCTGCTACCAAGGTAACATCTAGAATGTATGTTTCTGCAGTTCGGCGCACAGCCTCCTTCACCAATCCTCTTCCTCGGGGGATCTTCTCCCGGAGATGATGGAAAGCGAAACGCCTCCACCGGTCTCCTCGCCCAATAAGGCGGACAATCTTGAGGTGTCGTCCCGGAGGGTCTCTCCCGATCAACAAGTGGTGCGAGGGGTGATGAATACACTACCCAAAGCTGATACTTCGGTAGCCCAGGGCCCGAAGGCCAACGAAGGCCCCGATCTGTCCGGCCTACAGCCGGAGACAACTCTAGGGGCGAGTAAACGGATCCCTTCAAAGGGAGGCCGTACTCCTGTGGCAGCTTCTGGCGGTCCTGAAGTGCCAGATACATTGACGGATATGCTGCGACAGGCGTCCGTCTCGGAGGAACATCGTACCTTGATGGGTACGGTGGTTGAAAAGGTTCTATCCGCAAAAGGCGGATTAACTGAAGCCTGCACGAGCCTGCTAAGAGGCTTCGAGGTTTGTACTGTAAATTTTTTATTGTGTTTTATTCACAAACTGCGCCCGTGTATAGGTAGTAGCCCCTGAGACTCTGGTTTGCTTCCCAAGGGAGGCAATTAGAGGATCAATATCATATGTCCAGGAAATAATCTCATTAATTGAAACACAGGCTATTTCCCCCTGGCAACTGCCCGGAATTCGGAGGTTGCCGAGCAGCAGCAGAAGCTTGATGTGGCTGGGGATGATATTGCGTTGATCCATAAGCGTCTTGACGAGTCGCAAGGTAAGCATTTGGGGCAGTCATTACATATACGTGTTTATAATATCAGCGCGACGCTGAAAAATTGCATGCATGACTGTAGTGTTGGAAATATGCCCTAGAGGCAATAATAAATAGGTTATTATTATATTTCCTTGTTCATGATAATCGTTTATTATCCATGCTAGAATTGTATTTATAGGAAACTCAGATACATGTGTGGATACATAGACAACACCATGTCCCTAGTAAGCCTCTAGTAGACTAGCTCGTTGATCAATAGATGGTTACAGTTTCCTGACCATGGACATTGGATGTCGTTGATAACGGGATCACATCATTAGGAGAATGATGTGATGGACAAGACCCAATCCTAAGCCTAGCACAAGATCGTGTAGTTCGTTTGCTCAGAGCTTTTCTAATGTCAAGTATCACTTCCTTAGACCATGAGATTGTGCAACTCCCGGATACCGTAGGAATGCTTTGGGTGCACCAAACGTCACAACGTAACTGGGTGACTATAAAGGTGCACTACAGGTATCTCCGAAAGTGTCTGTTGGGTTGGCACGAATCGATACTGGGATTTGTCACTCCGTGTAAACGGAGAGGTATCTCTGGGCCCACTCGGTAGGACATCATCATTATGTGCACAATGTGACCAAGGAGTTGATCACGGGATGATGTGAGTTACGGAACGAGTAAAGAGACTTGCCGGTAACGAGATTGAACAAGGTATCGGGATACCGACGATCGAATCTCGGGCAAGTAACATACCGATGGACAAAGGGAATTGCATACGGGATTGATTGAATCCCCGACATCGTGGTTCATCCGATGAGATCATCGTGGAACAAGTGGGAGCCAACATGGGTATCCAGATCCCGCTGTTGGTTATTGACCGGAGAACGTCTCGGTCATGTCTGCATGGTTCCCGAACCCGTAGGGTCTACACGCTTAAGGTTCGATGACGCTAGGGTTATAAGGAAAGTATGTACGTGGTTACCGAATGTTGTTCGGAGTCCCGGATGAGATCCCGGACGTCACGAGGAGTTCCGGAATGGTCCGGAGGTAAAGATTTATATATGGGAAGTCCTGTTTTGGTCACCGGAAAAGTTTCGGGTGAAATCGGTAATGTACCGGGACCACCGGGAGGGTCCCGGGGGTCCACCAAGTGGGGCCACCAGCCCCAGAAGGCTGCGTGGGCCAAGTGTGGGAGGGGACCAGCCCCAAGGCGCATGGGAGAGTGGGAGGGGCAAACCCTAGGTCCAGATGGGCCTTAGGGCCCATCTAGTGGGGCGCCCCCCCTCTCCTCCCCTTGGCCGCCCCCCCTTGATGGGATCTAGGGCTGGCCGCCTCCTCTTAGGGGTGGAAACCCTAAGGGGGGCGCAGCCCCCTCCCCCCCTATATATAGTTGAGGTTTGGGCTGCCATACAGACACGAGAACGTCTCCTTTTTGGCGCAGCCCTACCCCTCTTCCTCCTCCTCCTCTCCCGCGGTGCTTGGCGAAGCCCTGCGGGATTGCCACGCTCCTCCACCACCACCATGCCGTCGGGTTGCTGCTGGATGGAGTCTTCCCCAACCTCTCCCTCTCTCCTTGCTGGATCAAGGCGTGGGAGACGTCACCGGGCTGCACGTGTGTTGAACGCGGAGGCACCGTTCTTTCGGTGCTTAGATCGGAATCAACCGCGATCTGAATCGCTACGAGTACGACTCCCTCATCCGCGTTCTTGCAACGCTTCCGCATCGCGATCTACAAGGGTATGTAGATTCACTCCCCTTCCCCTCGTTGCTAGATTACTCCATAGATTGATCTTGGTGATGCGTAGAAAATTTTGAATTTCTGCTACGTTCCCCAACATGTAGATGGTGCCGCCGCCGTTGAAAGTCTTCGGGCGGAGCTAGCCCGTGCCAAAGAGCAGGCCCGTATTAGTAATGCAGCTGCCGAAAAGGCATCGGCCGAGTTGAAGGCCGAACAGACTGCTCGGCGCCAAGATGAGGAGAAGATATCCCAGATGGCGCGTGAACTAAAGGATGCAGCTGGCCGCTATGAATTCCTCGAGAAGGATAATAAAGCCAAAACGGCTGATCTTGACAAGGCCTTGCGAGAGGCGAAAGAAGCGCGGTCCGAATCTAGAGCGGCCAGGGAGGAGATCCGACAAGCTGGGGAGATCGCGGCTGGTAAGCCCTTTTTATTGCAAACTAAGTTTGGCGATCCAAATTATGCCCCGCTTAATCAAGTGTGGAGTTCTCCAGACGCATTGTTGGACCTGCCGAAGAGTGCTTCCGATGCGGTGCAGTTTTACCAGGCGCAAGAAGGGTATACAACCGACAAGCTTTTCTGGTCACAATTCGGTGCGTCAAAGCGCCCCCTGCTGCTGAACAAACAGATGATCCAATGGGCCGAGCTTCACCGGATATCCGGTGCTGCCATAAAGGACGTCGTGGTCCGGCTGTGGCCGGCCGAACCAATTCCGGACAGTTATTTTGGCTTGGTGCGGCGACTTGTTGACGCGGTGCCGCGTATCGACGCTGTTAAGCGATCATCGTGCATTGAGGGTGCACGGATGGCCTTTGCCCGTGTTAAGACATACTGGACGAAGATGAAGGCCACCGATGTTGCGACGAAGAGTCCACCCAAGGGCAAGGACCACCACGCACCAGAGCATTATTTCGAGGGTGTCTTAGAGGCTGCCGGCTTAATAGAGGGTCAATGCTCGAAAGACATAATATTCAAATGAAGTGTGCAGAATTTGTGAGAAACAATATTGTAATAAAGTTTTTTTGACTGGTGACTGTAGGGAAAACCCCCCACAGCATTCAAAATTTATTAATAAATAACAGAAGAATGTACATGGATTACAAGGGGTAAACTAACAGAAAGAAGAAATAAAACTAAACTAAGAATATTGTATAAAAGCAATTGAATGTATAAAAGCTTTGTTTCCTCCTGTGCGGCCGTTTTTGTATGATCTGAAAGTTTTCCAGTCGTCGGCTTCAGCCCCCTCGTAGGAAGTACCGGGGTGTTCGGAAAAGCATTTGACCACTCTTAATCCAACGTATTGGTCCATGAAGGAGGTGTCAATGCGGCGAACGAGGCAATCGGACTATAGGGCGTTAACACTTTCACTTTGCCATAGGAGTTTTACGGCGGGTCTATGATATAGCCCCTGGTATGTGCGGGGCTATGCCAATATGGTGCGTCACATGTATGACCTGAAAAAAAAAGGTCCTTCGTGTAATACAGAGGAAATCACTAAAGATTCCAATAAGTCGTCGAGTGGTTGACCAGCTCTCGCCGCATCATGACAGTCAGTTTTCGGCTTTCTCTACTGAGGTGCTTGACCGGATGAATCGGAAGCACAATCGCAGTAGTTCTCCCTTTACTACCTTAGCCGATAGAGCGGAACGTAAGGTAGCAAGCACAGGAGCCGGGCAACCTAACTATTGACCCAAGACATGATTCGGAGCTGATGCATATAAGGCCAAACTGGCGACGCCGAAGTACGCTATAGAGCTATTCGGACTTTGTTGGCAACTCATTTGGTCTCATTCTGAGCCCCTGGTAAGTTATGCCGAGGTGTGAAAACATCCAAAGGAGCAAAATTCAGTTCCTTAGAAAAAGGTGAATGCTGAATATGTTTACTGGGACCTCAGTGATATGCCGATTGTTATGTTACGGATAAAAACGCCACGACCCCGACTATTTGACATGCCAGGGGTCGAAGGCTGAGGAAAAAAAGGCACCTTACAGGCTCGAAATATAGAGTGCGGTCTACAAAAAGTTATTTTGGACCTCCTATCGCACGTCTGCGTCGCCTGTCCTCGGTTTTGGGGACTCCTTTGAAGGGAATGGCCCTTGGATAAATGTGCGAACCCGAGCCCCTAATGGAGTCCGGTATATGACCATCCTTTTAGCCACCTGTGGAAAGAATAATGAAAAAATAGTAGTTAGAGAGGAAACAGTGGTTATGGATGTTGGGGAACGTAGCAGAAATTCAAAATTTTCTACGCATCACCAAGATCAATCTATGGAGTAATCTAGCAACGAGGGGAAGGGGAGTGAATCTACATACCCTTGTAGATCGCGATGCGGAAGCGTTGCAAGAACGCGGATGAGGGAGTCGTACTCGTAGCGATTCAGATCGCGGTTGATTCCGATCTAAGCACCGAAAGAACGGTGCCTCCGCGTTCAACACACGTGCAGCCCGGTGACGTCTCCCACGCCTTGATCCAGCAAGGAGAGAGGGAGAGGTTGGGGAAGACTCCATCCAGCAGCAACACGACGGCATGGTGGTGGTGGAGGAGCGTGGAGATCCCACAGGGCTTCGCCAAGCACCGTGGGAGAGGAGGAGGAGGGAGAGGGGTAGGGCAGCACCAAAAGGAGACTTTCTCGTGTGTGTATGGCAGCCCAAACCTCAAGTATATATAGGGGGGAAGGGGGCTGCGCCCCCCTTAGGGTTTCCACCCCCAAGAGGAGGCAGCCAGCCCTAGATCCCATCAAGGGGGCGGCCAAGGGGAGGAGAGGGGGAGGCGCCCCACTAGATGGGCCCTAAGGCCCATCTGGACCTAGGGTTTGCCCCCTCCCACTCTCCCATGCGCCTTGGGCCTTGGTGGGGGGGCGCACCAGCCCACCTGGGGCTGGTCCCCTCCCACACTTGGCCCACGCAGCCTTCTGGGGCTGGTGGCCCCACTTGGTGGACCCCCGGGACCCTCCCGGTGGTCCCGGTACATTACCGATTTCACCCGAAACTTTTCCGGTGACCAAAACAGGACTTCCCATATATAAATCTTTACCTCCGGACCATTCCGGAACTCCTCGTGACGTCCGGGATCTCATCCGGGACTCCGAACAACATTCGGTAACCACGTACATGCTTTCCCTATAACCCTAGCGTCATCGAACCTTAAGCGTGTAGACCCTACGGGTTCGGGAACCATGCAGACATGACCGAGACGTTCTCCGGTCAATAACCAACAGCGGGATCTGGATACCCATGTTGGCTCCCACATGTTCCACGATGATCTCATCGGATGAACCACGATGTCGGGGATTCAATCAATCCCGTATGCAATTCCCTTTGTCCATCGGTATGTTACTTGCCCGAGATTCGATCGTCGGTATCCCTATACCTTGTTCAATCTCGTTACCGGCAAGTCTCTTTACTCGTTCCGTAACTCACATCATCCCGTGATCAACTCCTTGGTCACATTGTGCACATAATGATGATGTCCTACCGAGTGGGCCCAGAGATACCTCTCCGTTTACACGGAGTGACAAATCCCAGTCTCGATTCGTGCCAACCCAACAGACACTTTCGGAGATACCCGTAGTGCACCTTTATAGCCACCCAGTTACGTTGTGACGTTTGGCACACCCAAAGCATTCCTACGGTATCCGGGAGTTGCACAATCTCATGGTCTAAGGAAGTGATACTTGACATTAGAAAAGCTCTGAGCAAACGAACTACACGATCTTGTGCTAGGCTTAGGATTGGGTCTTGTCCATCACATCATTCTCCTAATGATGTGATCCCGTTATCAACGACATCCAATGTCCATGGTTAGGAAACCGTAACCATCTATTGATCAACGAGCTAGTCTCCTAGAGGCTTACTAGGGACATGGTGTTGTCTATGTATCCACACATGTATCTGAGTTTCCTATCAATACAATTCTAGCATGGATAATAAACGATTATCATGAACAAGGAAATATAATAATAACCTATTTATTATTGCCTCTAGGGCATATTTCCAACAGTCTCCCACTTGCACTAGAGTCAATAATCTAGTTCACATCACCATGTGATTAACACTGACAGGTCACATCACCATGTGACCAACACCCAAGAGTTTACTAGAGTCAACAATCTAGTTCACATCTCTATGTGATTAACACTCAATGAGTTCTGGTTTGATCATGTTATGCTTGTGAGAGAGGTTATTAGTCAACGGGTCTGAACCTTTCAGATCCGTGTGTGCTTTACGAATATCTATGTCATCTTTGTGGATGCTACCACGCGCTATTTGGAGCCATTTCAAATAATTGCTCTACTATACGAATCCGGTTTACTACTCAGAGTCATCCGGATTAGTGTCAAAGTTCGCATCGACGTAACCCTTTACGACGAACTCCTTTCCACCTCCATAATCGAGAAAATTCCTTAATCCACTAGGTACTAAGGATAAGTTCGACCGCTGTCATGAGATCCTTTCCCGGATCACCATTGTACCCTCTTGACCAACTCATGGCAAGGCACACTACATGTGCGGTACACAGCATAGCATACTATAGAGCCTACGTCTAAAGCATAGGGGACGACCTTCGTCCTTTCTCTATCTTCTGCTGTGGTCAGGTCTTGAGTCTTACTCAATACTCACACCTTGTAACACAGCCAAGAACTCCTTCTTTGCTGATCTATTTGAACTCTTTCAAAATCATGTCAAGGTGTGCGTTCTTTGAAAGTATCATCAAGCGTCTTGATCTATCTCTATAGATCTTGATGCCCAATGTGTAAGCAGCTTTATCCAGGTCTTCCTTTGAAAAACTCCTTTCAAACAACCCTTTATGCTTTCCAGAAATTTTACATCATTTCGGATCAACAATATGTCATTCACATATACTTATCAGAAATGTTGTAGCGCTCCCACTCACTTTATTGTAAATACAAGTTTCTAACAAACTTTGTATAAACCCAAAAACTTTGATCACTCCATCAAAGTGTATATTCTGACTCCGAGATGCTTGCTCTAATCCATGGAAGGATCACTGGAGCTAGCATACCTTTTAGCATCCTTAGGATCGACAAAAACTTTCTGATTGTATCACATACAACCTTTCCTTACGAAAACTGGTAAGGAAACTTGTTTTGACATCCATCTGCTAGATTTCACAAATGCAGATAATGCTAACATGATTCCGACGGACTTAAGCACCGCTACGGATGAGAAAATCTCATCGTAGTCAACTCCTTGAACTTGTGGAAATACTCTTTGCCACAAGTCGAGCTTCATAGACGGTAACATTACCGTCCACGTCCGTCTTCTTCTCAAAGATCCATTTATCTCGGATTTCATGGCTCTTAACCATTTGTCGGAATATGGGCCCACCATCGCTTCTCCATAGCTCGTAGGTTCAGTATTGTCCAACAACATGATATCTCAGACAGGATCACGTACCACTCTGAAGTAGCACGCATCCTCGTCGTCCTACGAGGTTTGGTAGTGACTTGATCCGAAGTTTCATGATCACTATCATAAGCTTCCACTTCAATTGGTGTAGGTGCCACAGGAACAACTTCCTGTGCCCTGCTACACACTAGTTGAAGTGACGGTTCTATAACCTTATCAAGTCTCCACCATCCTCCCACTCAATTCTTTCGAGAGAAACTTTTCCTCGAGAAAGGACTCGTTTCTAGAAGCAATTACTTTTGCTTCCAGATCTGAAACAGGAGGTATACCCAACTGTTTTGGGTTTTCTATGAAGATGTATTTATCCGCTTTGGGTTCGAGCTTATCAGCTTGAAACTTTTTCACATAAGCTGCGCAGCCCCAAACTTTTAAGAAACGACAACTTAGGTTTCTCTAAACGGTGTCGTCTCAACGGAATTGCGTGGTGCCCCTTTTAAAGTGAATGCGGTTGTCTCTAATGCCTAACCCATAAACGATAGTGGTAATTTGATAAGAAACATCATGGTATGCACCATATCCAATAGGGTGCAGTTATGATGTTCGGACACACCATCACACTATGGTGTTCCAGGCGGTATTAATTGTGAAACACTTTCCACAATGTCTTAATTGTGTGCCAAACTCGTAACTCAGATATCTCTATGATCATATCATAGACATTTTATCCTCTTGTCACGACAATCTTCGACTTCACTCTGAAATTACTTGAACCTTTCAATAATTCAGACTTGTGTTTCATTAAGTAAATATTCTCAGCATCTACTCAAATTATCTGTGAAGTAAGAACATAATGATATCCACTGCATGCCTCAGAACTCATTGGACTGCATACATCAAAATGTATTACTTCCAATAAGTTGCTCTCTTGTTCCATCTTACTGAAAACGAGGACTTTCAGTCATCTCGCCCATGTGGTATGATTTGCATGTCTCAAGTGATTCGAAATCAAGTGAGTCCAAGCGATCCATCTGCATGGAGTTTCTTCATGCATATATACCAATAGACATGGTTCGCATGTCTCAATCTTTTCAAAAACGATTGAGTCCAAAGATCCATCTACATGGAGCTTCTTCATGCGTTCTATACCAATATGACTCAAATTGCAGTGCCATAAGTATCTGGAACTATCATTACTATTTTACATCTTTTGGCACGAACATGTGTATCACTACAATCGAGATTCATTTTAGGTGCAAGACCATTGAAAGTATTATTCAAATAAGCAGAGTAACCATTATTCTCCTTAAATGAATAACCGTATTGCGATAAACATAATCCAATCATGCTCAACGCAAACACCAAATCTCGATGGTAGAGGGAGCATGCGATGCTTGATCACATCAACCTTGGAAACACTTCCAACACATATCGTCATCTCACCTTTAGCTAGTCTCCGTTTATTCCGCAGCTTTTATTTCGAGTTACTAACACATAGCAACCGAACCGGTATCTAATACCCTGGTGCTGCTGGGAGTACTAGTAAAGTACACATTCATATGACGTATATCCAATATACTTCTGTCGACCTTGCCTGTCTTCTCATCTACCAAGTATCTAGGGTAGTACTGCTTCAGTGACCGTTCCTCTTATTACAGAAGCACTTAGTCTCGGGTTTGGGTTCAACCTTGGGATTCTTCACTAGAGCAGCAAACGACTTGCTGTTTCATGAAGTATCCCTTTTGCCCTTGCCCTTCTTAAACTAGCGGTTCTACTAACCATCAACAATTGATGCTCCTTCTTGATTTCTACTCTCGCGGTGTCAAACATCGCGAATAGCTCAAGGATCATCATAACTATCCTTGATATGTTATAGTTCATCACGAAGCTCTACTAGCTTGGTGGCAGTGACTATGGAGAACTATCACTATCTCATCTGGGAGAATAACTCCCACTCGATTCAAGCGATTGTGGCACTCAGACAATCTGAGCACACGCTCAACGATTGAGCTTTTCTCCCTTAGTTTGCAGGCTTAGGAAACTTGTCAGAGGTCTCATACCTCTTGACGTGGGCACTAGTCTGAAATCCCAATTTCAGTCTTCGGAACATCTCACATGTTCTGCGACGTTTCAAAAACGTCTTGGGTGCCACAATTCTAAACCGCACTGAACTATCACGTAGTTATCAAAACGTGTATGTCAGATGTTTCGTAACATCTACAGACGACGCTGAGGTTCAGCACACCGAGCGGTGCATTAAGGACATAAGCCTTCTGTGTAGTAATGAGGACAATCCTCAGTTTACGGACCCAGTCCGCATAATTGCTACTACCAACTTTCAACTAAATTTTCTCTAGGAACATATCTAAACCAGTAGAACTTAAAGCGCAAGACATAATTCGCAAAGACCTTTTGACTATGTTCATGATAATGAAGTTCGTCTGATTAATGAACTCCCACTCAGATAGACATCCCTCTAGTCATCTAAGTGAAACATGATCCGAGTTTAACTAGGCCGTGTCCGATCATCACGTGAGACGGACTAGTCAAGATCGGTGAACATCTCCATGTTGATCGTATCTTCTATACGACTCATGCTCGACCTTTCGGTCCTCCGTGTTCCGAGGCCATGTCTGTACATGCTAGGCTCGTCAAGTCAACCTAAGTGTATTGCGTGTGTTCCGAGGCCATGTCTGTACATGCTAGGCTCGTCAACACCCGTTGTATTCGAACGTAAGAATCTATCACACCCGATCATCACGTGGTGCTTCGAAACGACGAACCTTCGCAACGGTGCACAGTTAGGGTGAACACTTTCTTGAAATTATTATAAGGGATCATCCTACTTGCTACCGTCGTTCTAAGCAAATAAGATGCAAAAACATGATAAACATCACATGCAATCAAATAGTGACATGATATGGCCAATATCATCATGCTCCTTTGATCTCCATCTTCGGGGCACCATGATCATCCTTGTCACCGGCATGACACCATGATCTCCATCATCATGATCTCCATCATTGTGTCTTCATGAAGTTGTCACGCCAACGGTCACTTCAACTTCTATGGCTAACGCGTTTAGCAATAAAGTAAAGTAATTTACATGGCGTTATTCAATGACACGCAGGTCATACAAAATAATAAAGACAACTCCTATGGCTCCTGCCGGTTGTCATTCTCATCGACATGCAAGTCGTGATTCTTATTACAAGAATATGATCAATCTCATACATCACATATATCATTCATCACATCTTCTGGCCATATCACATCACAAGGCACATGCTGCAAAAACAAGTTAGACGTCCTCTAATTGTTGTTGCAAGTTTTTACGTGGTTTGTAGGTTTCTAGCAAGAACGTTTCTTACCTACGTATGACCACAACGTGATTTGCCAATTTCCATTTACCCTTCATAAGGACCCTTTTCATCGAATCCGTTCCGACTAAAGTGGGAGAGACAGACACCCGCTAGCCACCTTATGCAACTAGTGCATGTCAGTCGGTGGAACCTGTCTCACGTAAGCGTACGTGTAAGGTCGGTCCGGGCCGCTTCATCCCACAATGCCGCCGAAACAAGATAAGACTAGTAGCGGCAAGAAGAATTGACAACATCGACGCCCACAACTTCTTTGTGTTCTACTCGTGCATAGAAACTACGCATAGACCTAGCTCATGATGCCACTGTTGGGGAACGTAGCAGAAATTCAAAATTTTCTACGCATCACCAAGATCAATCTATGGAGTAATCTAGCAACGAGGGGAAGGGGAGTGAATCTACATACCCTTGTAGATCGCGATGCGGAAGCGTTGCAAGAACGCGGATGAGGGAGTCGTACTCGTAGCGATTCAGATCGCGGTTGATTCCGATCTAAGCACCGAAAGAACGGTGCCTCCGCGTTCAACACACGTGCAGCCCGGTGACGTCTCCCACGCCTTGATCCAGCAAGGAGAGAGGGAGAGGTTGGGGAAGACTCCATCCAGCAGCAACACGACGGCATGGTGGTGGTGGAGGAGCGTGGCAATCCCGCAGGGCTTCGCCAAGCACCGTGGGAGAGGAGGAGGAGGGAGAGGGGTAGGGCAGCACCAAAAGGAGACTTTCTCGTGTGTGTATGGCAGCCCAAACCTCAAGTATATATAGGGGGGAAGGGGGCTGCGCCCCCCTTAGGGTTTCCACCCCCAAGAGGAGGCAGCCAGCCCTAGATCCCATCAAGGGGGCGGCCAAGGGGAGGAGAGGGGGAGGCGCCCCACTAGATGGGCCCTAAGGCCCATCTGGACCTAGGGTTTGCCCCCTCCCACTCTCCCATGCGCCTTGGGCCTTGGTGGGGGGCGCACCAGCCCACCTGGGGCTGGTCCCCTCCCACACTTGGCCCACGCAGCCTTCTGGGGCTGGTGGCCCCACTTGGTGGACCCCCGGGACCCTCCCGGTGGTCCCGGTACATTACCGATTTCACCCGAAACTTTTCCGGTGACCAAAACAGGACTTCCCATATATAAATCTTTACCTCCGGACCATTCCGGAACTCCTCGTGACGTCCGGGATCTCATCCGGGACTCCGAACAACATTCGGTAACCACGTACATGCTTTCCCTATAACCCTAGCGTCATCGAACCTTAAGCGTGTAGACCCTACGGGTTCGGGAACCATGCAGACATGACCGAGACGTTCTCCGGTCAATAACCAACAGCGGGATCTGGATACCCATGTTGGCTCCCACATGTTCCACGATGATCTCATCGGATGAACCACGATGTCGGGGATTCAATCAATCCCGTATGCAATTCCCTTTGTCCATCGGTATGTTACTTGCCCGAGATTCGATCGTCGGTATCCCTATACCTTGTTCAATCTCGTTACCGGCAAGTCTCTTTACTCGTTCCGTAACTCACATCATCCCGTGATCAACTCCTTGGTCACATTGTGCACATTATGATGATGTCCTACCGAGTGGGCCCAGAGATACCTCTCCGTTTACACGGAGTGACAAATCCCAGTCTCGATTCGTGCCAACCCAACAGACACTTTCGGAGATACCCGTAGTGCACCTTTATAGCCACCCAGTTACGTTGTGACGTTTGGCACACCCAAAGCATTCCTACGGTATCCGGGAGTTGCACAATCTCATGGTCTAAGGAAGTGATACTTGACATTAGAAAAGCTCTGAGCAAACGAACTACACGATCTTGTGCTAGGCTTAGGATTGGGTCTTGTCCATCACATCATTCTCCTAATGATGTGATCCCGTTATCAACGACATCCAATGTCCATGGTTAGGAAACCGTAACCATCTATTGATCAACGAGCTAGTCTCCTAGAGGCTTACTAGGGACATGGTGTTGTCTATGTATCCACACATGTATCTGAGTTTCCTATCAATACAATTCTAGCATGGATAATAAACGATTATCATGAACAAGGAAATATAATAATAACCTATTTATTATTGCCTCTAGGGCATATTTCCAACAATGGAAGTGTTTTCGGGTTCGTCCGTATTGTGCTTCCGCCGGTGCCCAAGGTATCTCAAGTGCATAGTTGTGTGCTACCTCTTGAGCACTGCGTTGGTTTTCCCTTGAAGAGGAAAGGGTGATGCAGTAAAGTAGCGTAAGTATTTCCCTCAGTTTTTTGAGAACCAAGGTATCAATCCAGTAGGAGACCACGCGCGAGTCCCTCGCACCTACACAAACAAATAAGAACCTCGCAACCAACGCAATACAGGGGTTTTCAATCCCTCCACGGTCACTTACGAAAGTTAGATCTGATAGATATGATAAGATAATATTTTTGGTATTTTTATAATAAAGATGCAAAGTAAAATAAAAGGCAATAAAAATAGCTAAGTGTTGGAAGATTAATATGATGGAAAATAGACCCGGGGGCCATAGGTTTCACTAGTGGCTTCTCTCAAGAGCATAAGTATTATGGTGGGTGAACAAATTATTGTTGAGCAATTGATAGAATTGAGCATAGTTATGAGAATATCTAGGTATTATCATGTATATAGGTATCACGTCCGAGACAAGTAGACCGACTCCTGCCTGCATCTACTACTATTACTCCACACATCGACCGCTATCCAGCATGCATCTAGAGTATTAAGTTCATAAGAACGGAGTAACGCTTTAAGCAAGATGACATGATGTAGAGGGATAAACTCATGCAATATGATGTAAACCCCATATTGTTATCCTCGATGGCAACAATACAATACGTGCCTTGCTGCCCCTGCTGTCACTGGGAAAGGACACCGCAAGATTGAACCCAAAGCTAAGCACTTCTCCCATTGCAAGAAAGATCAATCTAGTAGGCCAAACCAAACTGATAATTCGAAGAGACTTGCAAAGATAACCAATCATAAATAAAAGAATTCAGAGAAGATTCAAATATTGTTCATAGATAAACTTGATCATAAACCCACAATTCATCGCTCTCAACAAACACACCGCAAAACAAGATTACATCGAATAGATCTCCACGAGAATCGAGGAGAACATGGTATTGAGATCCAAAGAGAGAGAAGAAGCCATCTAGCTAATAACTATGGACCCGAAGGTCTGAGGTAAACTACTCACACATCATCGGAGAGGCTATGGTGTTGATGTAGAAGCCCTCCATGATCAATGCCCCCTCCGGCAGGACGCCGGAAAAGGCCCCAAGATGGGATCTCACGGGTACAGAAGTTTGCAGTGGTGGAATTAGGTTTTCGTGGATGCTTCTGTTGGTTTGGGGGTACATAGGTATATATAGGAGGAAGAAGTACGTCGGTGGAGCAACGTGGGCCCCACGAGGGTGGAGGGCGCGCCCAGGGGGTAGGCGCGCTCCCCTGCCTCGTGCTCTCCTGGTTGCTTTCTTGACGTAGGGTCCAAGTCCTCTGGATCACATTCGTTCCGAAATCACGTTCCCGAAGGTTTCATTCCGTTTGGACTCCGTTTGATATTCTTTTTCTGCGAAACACTGAAATAGGCAAAAAAACAGCAATTTGGGCTGGGCCTCCGGTTAATAGGTTAGTCCCAAAAATAATATAAAAGTGTATAACAAATCCCATTAAACATCCAAAACAGAATATAATATAGCATGGAACAATAAAAAATTATAGATACGTTGGAGACGTATCAAGCATCCCCAAGCTTAATTCCTACTCGTCCTCGAGTAGGTAAATGATAAAAACAGAATTTTTGATGTGGAATGGTACTTGGCATAATTTTAATGTAATTCTCTTAATTGTGGTATGAATGTTCAGATCCGAAAGATTCAAGACAAAAGTTTAATATTGACATAAAAATAATAATACTTCAAGCATACTAACTAAGCAATTATGTCTTCTCAAAATAACATGGCCAAAGAAAGTTATCCCTACAAAATCATATAGTCTGGCTATGCTCTATCTTCACCACACAAAGTATTTAAATCATGCACAACCTCGATGACAAGCCAAGCAATTGTTTCATACTTTTGGTGTTCTCAAACTTTTTCAATCTTCACGCAATACATGAGCGGGAGCCATGGACATAGCACTATATGTGGAATAGAACGGTGGTTGTGGAGAAGACAAAAAGGGAGAAGATAGTCTCACATCAACTAGGCGTATCAACGGGCTATGGAGATGCCCATCAATAGATATCAATGTGAGTGAGTAGGGATTGCCATGCAACGGATGCACTAGAGTTATAAGTATATGAAAGCTCAACAAAAGAAACTAAGTGGGTGTGCATCCAACTTGCTTGCTCATCAAGACCTAGGGCATTTTGAGGAAGCCCATCATTGGAATATACAAGCCAAGTTCTATAATGAAAAATTCCCACTAGTATATGAAAGTGATATCATAGGAGACTCTCTATGATGAAGATCAAGGTGCTACTTTGAAGCACAAGTGTGGTAAAAGGATAGTAACATTGTCCCTTCTCTCTTTTTCTCTCAATTTTTTTATTTGGGCCTTTACTCTTTTTTATGGCCTCTTTTTTTCCCTTTTTTTTATTTTTCGTCCGGAGTCTCATCCCGACTTATGGGGGAATCATAGTCTCCATCATCCTTTCCTCTCTTGGGACAATGCTCTAAAAATGATGATCATCACACTTTTATTCACTTCAACTCAACAATTACAACTCAATACTTAGAACAAAATATGACTCTATGTGAATGCCTCCAGCGGTGTACCGTATATGCAATGAGTCAAGAGTGACATGTATGAAAGAATTATGAATGGTGGCTTTGCCACAAATACGATGTCAACTACATGATCATGCGAGGCGATATGACAATGATGGAGCGTGTCATAGTAAACGGAACGGTGGAAAGTTGCATGGCAATATATCTCGGAATGGCTATGGAAATGCCATAATAGGTAGGTATGGTGGCTATTTTGAGGAAGGTATATGGTACCGGTGAAAAGTGCGCGGTATTAGAGAGGCTAGCAATGGTGGAAGGAAGAGAGTGTGTATAATCCATGGACTCAACATTAGTCATAAAGAACTCATATACTTATTGCAAAAATCTACAAGTTATCAAAGCAAAGTATACGCGCATGCTCCTAGGGGGATATATTGGTAGGAAAAGACCATCGCTCGTCCCCGACCGCCACTCATAAGGAAGACAATCAATAAATAAATCATGCTCCGACTTCATCACATAACGATTCACCATACGTGCATGCTACGGGAATCACAAACTTTAACACAAGTATTTCTCAAATTCAAAACTACTCAACTAGCATGACTCTAATATCACCATCTTCATATCTCAAAACAATTATCAAGCATCGAACTTCTCATAGTATTCAACACACTCATAAGAAAATTTTCTCTTTTTTTTACTAATCTTGAATGCCTACTATAATTAAAGCAAATTACCACGCTGTTTTGTAGGACTCTCAAAATAATATAAGTGAAGCATGAGAGAACAATAGTTTCTATAAAACAAATCCACCACCGTGCTCTAAAAGATATAAGTGAAGCACTAGAGCAAAAACTATATAGCTCAAAAGATATAAGTGAGGCACATAGAGTATTCTAATAAATTCTGAATCATGTGTGTCTCTCTCAAAAGGTGTGTACAGCAAGGATGATTGTGGAAAACTAACAAATAAAGACTCAAATAATACAAGATGCTCCAAGCAAAACACATATCATGTGGTGAATAAAAATGTATCTCCAAGTAAAGTTACCGATGGATGAGGACGAAAGAGGGGATGCCTTCCGGGGCATCCCCAAGCTTTGGCTTTTTGGTGTCCTTAGATTATCTTGGGGTGCCATGGGCATCCCCAAGCTTAGGCTCTTGCCACTCCTTGTTCCATACTCCATCAAATCTTTTACCCAAAACTTGAAAACTTCACAACACAAAACTTAACAGAAAATCTCGTGAGCTCCGTTAGCGAAAGAAAAGAAAACACTACTTCAAGGTACTGTAATGAACTCATTCTTTATTTATATTGGTGTTAAACCTACTGTATTCCAACTTCTCTATGGATTATAAACTTTTTTACTAGCCATAGATTCATCAAAATAAGCAAACAACACATGAAAAACAGAATCTGTCAAACACAGAACAGTCTGTAGTAATCTGTAACTAACGCAAACTTCTGGAACTCAAAAATTTCAGCCAAAATAGGACGACCTAGACAATTTGTTTATTGATCATCAGCAATTAGAATCAATATTTTATCACGTTCTGGTGATTTTTAACAAATTTTTTCGTGAACAGAAAGTTTCTGGAATTTTCAGCAAGATCAAATAACTATCATCCAGGAAGATCCTATAGGTTTAACTGGGCACAAACACTAATTAAAACATAAAAACAAATCTAACCAGAGGCTAGATCAAATATTTATTCCTAAAAATAATCAAAAAGCAAAAAAAACTAAAAATAAAATTGGGTTGCCTCCCAATAAGCGCTATCGTTTAACGCCCCTAGCTAGGTATTGATAATTTTAACGATGCTCACATCAAAGACAAGAATTGAAGCGCAAAGAGAGCATCATGAAACACATGAAAAACACATCTAAGTCTAACATACTTCCTATGCATAGGCATATTATAGGCAAACAAATGATCATAGCAAGCAAAAACTAGCATATGCAAGGAAGAGGAAAGAAACAATAGCAATCTCAACATGACGAGAGGTAATTTAGTAACATGAAAATTAATCCAACCATATTTTCCCCTCTCATAATAATTACATGTGGGATCATATTCAAATTCAAAAATATAGCTATCACATAAAAAAATTCTACATGATCCACATGCATGCAAAGTTGACACTCTTCCAAAATAGTGGGAATATCATTAACTAAAGTCATGACCTCTCTAAACCCACTTTTATCAAAAATATCATAAGATTGAACATACTCCAAATATGTGGGATCTAAAGTTGACACTCTTCCAAACCCACTTTCAATAATATTGCAAACACTATTATCAATCTCATATTCATCATGGGGCTTAAATAAATTTTCAAGATCATAAGAAGAATCACCCCAATCATGATCATTGCAACAAGTAGTAGACATAGCAAAACTAGCATCCCCAGGCTTAGGGTTTTGCATATTAATAGCACAATTGACATCAAGAGAATTTATAGTAAAATCATTGCAATCATGCTTTTTATCGAAGGAACTATCAAGTATGGGTGCAATAGCAACGATCTCATGTTTAACATACGGAACTAGAGCAAATTCATCTTCATAAATATTGGCATCATGGCCACAAGAATAGCAAGCATCATGTTCATCAAGGGATATTTCAATCAAATCATCGGAATCACAATTATCTATAGATTCATGCATATCATTATTTTCTTCCGAAGCAACGGTCATTCTTTCAATAAATTCTTTGACATAGACATTATGAGCATAGTTTTCATAGCAATATTTAAGTATGTCAAGATTTCCAGATTCGTAGAGAGTAATATCATACTTTTCAAACAAAGAAGCAACTTCAAAAGAACCCTTAAAAGCAACAAATTCTTCAATTTGTTCAATATCATAGTAGCTATAAACACCCTTTGCATAAGAAGATAAGATTTCATTTTCATTAAACTCACATAGGTAGGGGAGATGTTTTTAGGGTTCTTAGAGCAACAAGTAATATCACAAATTTCACAAAGATTCCAAGCATAACATAGCAATTTGTTTATTTGATTCCATAAGAGTCTCCCTTTTTCAGACAAACGGTGACGCACAAAATGAGCATGTTCATCTAAAGATTTCCCATCAACTAGGCTAGTTGGGGTTTCAGCACGAGCGCATAAGGATCGAAGATGATCCAAGTAGAACACTTTAAGTGGATCCATATCAATAGATTTTTAGCAAGCAAAGATGCAAGCAAATAGAAGGCACATGGCAACACAAGCAAGCGAAAAAGACGAACGGAAGAGGGGCGAATAAAACAGCAAGGGTGAAGTGGGGAGAGGAAAACGAGAGGCAAATGGCAAATAATGTAATGCGGGAGATAAGAGTTTGTGATGGGTACTTGGTATATTGACTTTTGCGTAGACTCTCCGGCAACGGCGCCAGAAATCCTTCTTGCTACCTCTTGAGCACTGCGTTGGTTTTCCCTTGAAGAGGAAAGGGTGATGCAGTAAAGTAGCGTAAGTATTTCCCTCAGTTTTTGAGAACCAAGGTATCAATCCAGTAGGAGACCACACGCGAGTCCCTCGCACCTACACAAACAAATAAGAACCTCGCAACCAATGCAATAAAGGGGTTGCCAATCCCTTCACGGTCACTTACGAAAGTGAGATCTGGTAGATATGGTAGATATGATAAGATAATATTTTTGGTATTTTTATAATAAAGATGCAAAGTAAAATAAAAGGCAATAAAAATAGCTAAGTGTTGGAAGATTATTATGATGGAAAATAGACCCGGGGGCCATAGGTTTCACTAGTGGCTTCTCTCAAGAGCATAAGTATTACGGTGGGTGAACAAATTACTGTTGAGCAATTGATAGAATTGAGCAGAGTTATGAGAATATCTAGGTATGATCATGTATATAGGCATCACGTCCGAGACAAGTAGACCGACTCTTGCCTGCATCTACTACTATTACTCCACACATCGACCACTATCCAGCATGCATCTAGAGTATTAAGTTCATAAGAACGGAGTAACGCTTTAAGCAAGATGACATGATGTAGAGGGATAAACTCATGCAATATGATGTAAACCCCATATTGTTATCCTCGATGGCAACAATACAATACGTGCCTTGCTGCCCCTGCTGTCACTGGGAAAGGACACCGCAAGATTGAACCCAAAGCTAAGCACTTCTCCCATTGCAAGAAAGATCAATCTAGTAGGCCAAACCAAACTGATAATTCGAAGAGACTTGCAAAGATAACCAATCATAAATAAAAGAATTCAGAGAAGATTCAAATATTGTTCATAGATAAACTTGATCATAAACCCACAATTCATCGCTCTCAACAAACACACCGCAAAACAAGATTACATCGAATAGATCTCCACGAGAATCGAGGAGAACATGGTATTGAGATCCAAAGAGAGAGAAGAAGCCATCTAGCTAATAACTATGGACCCGAAGGTCTGAGGTAAACTACTCACACATCATCGAAGAGGCTATGGTGTTGATGTAGAAGCCCTCCGTGATCAATGCCCCCTCCGGCAGGACGCCGGAAAAGGCCCCAAGATGGGATCTCACAGGTACAGAAGGTTGCGGCGGTCGAATTAGGTTTTCATGGATGCTTCTGTTGGTTTGGGGGTACGTAGGTATATATAGGAGGAAGTAGTACGTCGGTGGAGCAACGTGGCCCCACAAGGGTGGAGGGCGCGCCCCCCTCCTCGTGCTCTCCTGGTTGCTTTCATGACGTAGGGTCCAAGTCCTCTGGATCATGTTCGTTCCGAAAATCACGTTCCCGAAGGTTTCATTTCGTTTGGACTTCGTTTGATATTTTTTTCCGCGAAACACTGACATAGGCAAAAAACAGCAATTTGGGTTGGGCCTCCGGTTAATAGGTTAGTCCCAAAAATAATATAAAAGTGTATAACAAAGCCCATTAAACATCCAAAACAGAATATAATATAGCATGGAACAATAAAAAATTATAGATACGTTGGAGACGTATCATTGTGTATGCGCGGTATAGATTTCGCAGGTATACGAGGTGGGCGACGGAAGCCGAACTGCTAGTCCCGCTCCGAATTTGGTCGATCTCGTTGAATGGAGACCGGTGGCTTAATGGCCAACAGGGTCTGCGGTTTAATAAGACCGCTTTGTACTTCGGCTGAGGTTTCCGTATATGATCCCTAGCCCGGAGAGAGTACTCCACCTGATCCTTTGTAGAGTTGTGTGTCATGAATACCATGTTCACTGTTTTTACTTTGGGGGGAATTGCTTCTGACTCCTGGTATGTGGTTGGCGAGTATCCTCGTCATTGCTATCACCATGCGGCCTCCTCCCCTTGTGTTCGGCGTTAAGTTTGCCGGCCTGCTTGAAAACCCAACAGCTTCTGTTGGTGTGATTAGCTGGTTTATCGGGGTGTCCATGAATCTGGCAGGGCCTATCCAATATCTTGTCTAAAGCGGATGGTCCGTCTTTGTTTGCCTTAAATGGCTTCTTCTGTTGAGCGGGTTTGGGACCGCTGAATCCAGCATTGACCGCTGTGTCATGCGTTTTTTCGTTATGTTTGAGCTTGCTGTGTCGCGGCTTGCCATTGCCGTCTCGGACTTCAGAAGTGCTCGGGTCGCTAGCACAGCTGCTTCTACGAGCGATCCAACTGTCTTCTCCCACGCAAAAGTGGGTCATCAGAGCAGTAAGGGCTGGCATGGATTTTGGTTTTTCTTGACCGAGGTGGCAGGCGAGCCACTCGTCCCGGACGCTGTTTTTGAAGGCCGCGACGGCTTCCGCGTCCGGACAGTCGACGATTTGGTTCTTTTTAACTAAGAACCTAGTCCACAGCTCCCTGGATGACTCTCCGGGCTGTTGGACAATGTGACTTAAGTCATCGGCCTTTGGTGGCCGGGCATATGTACCTTGGAAGTTATCACGGAAAGCGTCTTCCAAGTCCTCCCAGCTGCCAATAGAGTTTTCCGGCAGACTGTTTAACCAGTACCGAGCCGGTCCTTTGAGTTTTAACGGCAGGTATTTGATGGCGTGGAGGTCATCTCCGCGGGCCATATGAATATGGAGAAGAAAATCCTCGATCCAGACCGCGGGGTCAGTTGTTCCATCGTATGATTCGATATTCACGGGTTTAAACCCTTCTGGAAATTCATGCTCCATTACTTCGTCAGTGAAGCAGAGTGGGTGTGCGGCGCCTCTATATTGGGCCACATCGCGACGTAGCTTAGATGGAGTCCGTCTGTGGTTTTCGGCCCGGGCGCGGATCGGTTTGTTGTGTCCGAATAGGTAGTCGTAATCGCGTGTCAAAGCACGTCCTCGCGATCCGTAGATCGATCTGGTGTGTCCTGTTCTATTGTCCGGGTCCGGTCGAAGGTCATATGGAGCCCCGAGCTATCTTATCTTTAATTTTACGCTGTGGTGGGGCGGGCCGATGTTCGGCTTGAGTTGCCGCTTTATCCCAACCGCGTGGTGGTCGGTCCGCCGTATTGTCCCGGCCGCATAGTGGTCGGCCGCATGGTGCCTCCTCGTCGAACTAAGGTAGCAATTTGCGCTTCGGGTAACTCTTGGCTGGGCGTTTGAGGCCGCATTCTTCGGCTGCTAGGACATCAGTCCATCTGTCGTTGAGCAGATCTTGGTCAGCTTGAAGCTGCTGCTGCTTCTTTTTCAGGCTCCTTGCGGTGGCTATTAGCTGGCGCTTGAAGCGCTCCTGCCCGAGAGGTTCCTCAGGCACGATGAATTCCTCGTTGCCAAAGGCTCACCTCATCATCGGAGAGTGGGAGATAATTATCGTCCTCCGAGTCATCATTTGCGGCCTGTTCGTCGGGGCAGACTTGCCCATTTTCCCGTTCCTCCTGTTCGGAGGTTACCTCAAGAGGGTTTTCATTATATTCAGCTTCGTCCGGAGTATTATTTTCCCCGGTGCCGGTATTGATATCTTTGGGATGATGCGACTTAGAGCGGCACCGAGGACGCCGGCCCTTGGGCTGTGTCTCAGGAGGTTTATCCTCGACTGGGTCTTCTTGGTCATCTTCGTTATTATCTTTCGGCGTATTCGCTATGTATACGTCATATGAGGAAGTGGTCGTCCATCGTCCGGTGAACGGCGGGTTTTGGGCCTCCTCTTCTCCAGCATCGTCGTCCATACCATCGATGTCTTCGGAGTCATAGTCAAGCGCGTCGGTTAAGTCATTGACAGTGGCTATGAAGTGGGTGGTGGGTGGGAAGCGAAATTCTCCATTATCAGCCTCCAGTTCGAACCGGACATAATTCGGCTGTGAGTCTCCCGCCAAGGATAGGTTCTTCAATGAGTCTAGCACATCGCCGAAAGGCGAGTGTCGGAAGATGTCTGCGGCGCTGAATTCGAAGATCGATAACCGATCAAGCTCGGCGTCCGCGGACGCACATGGTTTGGAACCTTTAGCCGGAAACGAGTCCGGAGTTCCGGTGACACAGACATCACATGAGGCTTTGTCTGTGTGCGGCTCCAACGCCGCGGCATCTACGGCCTCTGTGGCGGGGTTGAGCTTCCCGTCCTCAGATGGCGCGATTTGCTCCGGATCTAAGGCCAGAATAGTTGCAGGAGCTATCTCCTGGATGTGGTCCGATGACAGATTTAAGTCATGTTCATCGAGGTGACAGGGAGTGGCTGCCGTGGTCTCGAATCCGTCGAAGATCAAGTCTCCGCGGATGTCCGCGACGTAATTCAAACTCCCGAATCTGACCTGATGGCCAGGGGCATAGCTTTCGATCTGCTCCAGATGGCCAAGCGAGTTGGCCCGCAGTGCGAAGCCACCGAATACGAAGATCTGCCCTGGGAGGAAGACTTCCCCCCGGACAGCATCGTTGTAGATGATTGAAGGGGCCATCAAACCTCTTGATGACGGCACAGTGGAACTCTCAATGAAAGCACCAATGTCGGTGTCAAAACCGGTGGATCTCGGGTAGGGGGTCCCGAACTGTGCGTCTAGGATCGATGGTAACAGGAGACGGGGGACACAATGTTTACCCAGGTTCGGTCCCTCTCTATGGAGGTAATACCCTACTTCCTGCTTGATTGATCTTGATGATTATGAGTATTACAAGAGTTGATCTACCACGAGATCGTAATGGCTAAACCCTAGAAGTCTAGCTTGTATGACTATGGTAATGAGTCTCCTGATCCAGACTAAGCCCTCCGGTTTATATAGACACCGGAGGGATCTAGGGTTACATAAGGTCGGTTACAGAGAAAGGAAATCTTCATATTTGGTCGCCAAGCTTGCCTTCCACGCCAAGGAGAGTCCCATCCGAACATGGGTAGAATCTTCAGTCTTCGTGTCTTCACAGCCCGTCAGTCCGGCCCATGGCTAACAGGCCGGACGCCCGAGGACCCCTTAGTCCAGGACTCCCTCAATGGTGACAGAGCTACTTTGGACCGACCAAACACTACTCCATAACTGGGTAGTTATAAAGGTAGGTTTCAGTCTTGTCCAGACCCATGCTGCAAGACATGGTCGAGCAAGATAGGATTTGCCCCTCCGATTAGGAGAAATATACTCTGGGCCCCTCGTGTGACCCGACC
The DNA here is from genome assembly GCF_018294505.1 of Triticum aestivum. Taxonomy (NCBI): domain Eukaryota; kingdom Viridiplantae; phylum Streptophyta; class Magnoliopsida; order Poales; family Poaceae; genus Triticum; species Triticum aestivum. The sequence continues at coordinate 563,550,789 of NC_057808.1, forward strand.
AAGATAAGCATGGGCATGCGACAAGGATTATGAGATAATCCAGTTAGTGGTCGGCATCACTGGAACGAGAAAGAGGTCAGGCTAGCACAAGAATGACAGACTCGCCATGAGCCTGACAACATATATTGTGTAGCAAAGGGAACATAAGTGTGACATGTTGTACATGTTTGCCAACTAGCTTCATTTTCTACTTGGTGGTTGGCACGCCTGGCTAGAGGTCGCTACCAGCCGAGCAGGTCGGAGGTGATCCGACCTGCGACCAAGCCGATTTGATCCTTAGGGGTCGCGCGCTTAAGAGAAGGAACATAAGAGGTTGGATCCGAGGACACTGGTCGGATGTGATCCGAGATGGACTTGGATCGTGTCCTAGTTGACTTTGGAATTTAGGATCTGTGCGGGCCCAAGTGTTGAGCCCGCGATGGATGCCTATATATAGTGGAGGTACGACACTGCTACTTCTTGAGCTTGTGTTAGTTTTTCCCTTGAAGAGGAAAGGGTGATGCAACAAAGTAGAGATAAGTATTTCCCTCAGTTTGAGAACCAAGGTATCAATCCGGTAGGAGACAATGCACAAGTCACCGAATACCTGCACAAACAATCAAACAACTTACACCCAACGCAATAAAGGGGTTGTCAATCCCTTCACGGTTACTTGCAAAAGTGAGATCTAATAGAGATAGATAAACGATAAAGTAAATATTTTTGGTATTTTTGGTTTATAGTTTAGAAAGTAAAAGATTGCAAAATACTAGATCGGAAACTTATATGATGGAAAATAGACCCAGGGGCCATAGGTTTCACTAGAGGCTTCTCCCAAGATAGAAAATAATACGGTGGGTGAACAAATTACTGCCGAGCGATTGATAGAAAACGCAAAGTTATGACGATATCTAAGGCAATGATCATGAATATAGGCATCACGTCCGTGTCAAGTACACCGAAACGATTCTGCATCTACTACTATTACTCCACCCATTGACCGCTATCCAGCATGCATCTAGAGTATTAAGTTCGTAAAGAACAGAGTAACGCATTAAGCAAGATGACATGATGTAGAGGAATTAACTCAACCAATATGATGAAAACCCCATCTTTTTATCCTCGATGGCAGCAATACAGTCCCTTGCTGCCCCTACTGTCACTGGGAAAGGACACCGCGAGATTGAACCCAAAACTAAGCACTTCTCCCATTGCAAGAAAAACCAATCTAGTTGGCCAAACCAAACCGATAGTTCGAAGAGAATTACAAAGATATCAAATCATGCATATAAGAATTCAGAGAAGATTCAAATAATATCATAGATAAGCTGATCATAAATCCACAATTCATCGGATCTCGGCAAACACACCGCAAAAGAGTATTACATCGAATAGATCTCCAAGAACATCGAGGAGAACATGGTATTGAGAATCAAAGAGAGAGAAGAAGCCATCTAGCTACTAGCTATGGACCCGTAGGTCTGTGGTAAACTACTCACGCTGTTGGGAACGTAACATGCAATTTGAAATAAAATCTACGATCACGCAAGATCTATCTAGGAGATGCATAGCAACGAGAGGGGGAGAGTGTGTCCACGTACCCTCGTAGACCGAAAGCGGAAGCGTTAGGTTAACGCAGTTGATGTAGTCGAACGTCTTCACGATCCAACCGATCTAGTACCGAACGTATGGCACCTCCGAGTTCAGCACACGTTCAGCTCGATGACGTCCCTCGAACTCTTGATCTAGCAGAGGGTCGAGGGAGAGTTTCGTCAGCACGACGGCATGGTGACGGTGATGGTGATGTGATCCGCGCAGGGCTTCACCTAAGCACTACGACGTTATGACCGGAGGAGCAAACTATGGAGAGAGACGTCGCACACGGCTTGAAACAATTGTTGTATCTCCAAGGGGTGACCTACCCACGTATATAAAGGATGGAGAGGAGGAGGCCGGCCACCAAGGGCGCGCCAAGGAAAGGGTAGTCCTACTAGGACTCCGGTCCTAGTAGGATTCGCCCCCCCCCCTCTTTTTTCCTTCTCATGGAGGGGGAAAGAGGGAAGGGAGAGGGAAGAGGAGAAGGAAAGGGGGCCACTGCCCCTCCCCTAGTCCAATTCCGACTCCCTATGGGAGGGGGCGAGGCCACCCCTTGTGGGCTGCCTCCCCTCTCCCCTATGACCCATGTAGGCCCATTACTTTCCCCGGGGGGTTACGGTAACCCCTCGGTACTCCGATAAATATCCGAAACATCCCGAAACCATTCCGGTGTCCAAATACTATCGTCCAATATATCAATCTTTACCTCTCGACCATTTCGATACTCCTCGTCATGTCCGTGATCTCATCTGGGACTCCGAACAATCTTCGGTCACCAAAACACATAATTCATAATACAAATCGTCATCGAACGTTAAGCGTGCGGACCCTACGGGTTCGAGAACTATGTAGACATGACCAAGACACATCTCCGATCAATAAAAAAACGGCGGAACCTGGATGCTCATATTGGTTCCTACATATTCTACCAAGATCATTATCGGTCAAACCGCAATAACAACATACGTCATTCCCTTTGTCATCGGTATGTTACTTGCCCGAGATTCGATCGTCGGTATCCTCATACCTAGTTCAATCTCGTTACCGGCAAGTCTCTTCACTCATTCCGTAATGCATCATCCCGTAACTAACTCATTAGTCACATTGCTTGCAAGGCTTATTATGTTGTGCATTACCGAGAGGGCCCAGGGATACCTCTCCGATACTCGGAGTGACAAATCCTAATCTCGATCTATGCCAACCCAACAAACACCTTCAGAGATACCTGTAGAGCATCTTTATAATCACGCAGTTACGTTGTGACGTTTGATAGCACACAAGGTATTCCTCCGGTATCCGGGAGTTGCATAATCTCATAGTCAAAGGAATATGTATAAGTCATGAAGAAAGCAATAGCAATGAAACTTAACGATCAACATGCTAAGCTAACGGATGGGTCTTGTCCATCACATCATTCTCCTAATGATGTGATCTCGTTCATAAAATGACAACACATGTATATGGTCAGGAAACTTAACCATCTTTGATTAACGACCTAGTCAAGTAGAGGCATACTAGGGACATTTTGTTTTGTCTATGTATTCACACATGTACCAAGTTTCCAGTTAATACAATTCTAGCATGAATAATAAACATTTACCATGATATAAGGAAATATAAATAAAAACTTTATTATTGCCTCTAGGGCATATTTCCTTCAGTCTCCCACTTGCAGTAGAGTCAATAATCTAGTTCACATCGCCATGTGATTTAACACCAATAGTTCACATCACCATGTGATTAACACCCATAGTTCACATCGCCATGTGACCAACACCCAAAGGGTTTACTAGAGTCAATAGTCTAGTTCAGATCGCCATGTGATTAACACCCAAAGAGTACTAAGGTGTGATCATGTTTTGCTTGTGAGAGAAGTTTTTAGTCAATGGGTCTGACACATTCAGATCCGTGTGTATTTTGCAAATTTCTATGTCTACAATGCTCTGCATGGAGCTACTCTAGCTAATTTCTCTCACTTCCAATATGTATACAGATCGAAACTCAGAGTCATCTGGATCGGTGTCAAAGCTTGCATCGACGTAACTCTTTACGATGAACTCTTTATCACCTCCATAACCGAGAAATATTTCCTTAGTCCTCTAAGGATAATTTTGACCGTTGTCTAGTGATCTACTCCTGGATCACTATTGTACCCCTTTGCCAAACTCATGGCAAGGTACACAATAGGTCTGTTATACAGCATGACGTACTTTATAGAACCAATGGTTGAGGCATAGGGAATGACTTTCATTCTCTCTCTATCTTCTGTTGTGGTCGAGTTTTGAGTCTTACTCAACTTCATACCTTACAACTTAGGCAAGAACTCCTTCTTTGACTGATCCATTTTGAACTCCTTCAAAATCTTATCAAGGTATGTACTCATCGAAAGTCTTATCAAGCGTCTTGATCTATCTTTATAAATCTTGATGCCCAATATGTAAGTAGCTTCACCGAGGTCTTTCTTTGAAAGAACTCCTTCAAACACTCCTTTATGCTTTCCAGAAAATTCTACATCATTTCTGATCAACAATATGTCATTCACATATACTTATTAGAAAGGCTGTAGTGCTCCCACTCACTTTCTTGTAAATACAGGCTTCACCGCAAGTCTGTAATAAACTATATGCTTTGATCAACTCATCAAAGCGTATATTCCAACTCCGAGATGCTTGCACCAGTCCATAGATGGATCGCTGGAGCTTGCACATTTTGTTAGCACTTTTAGGATTGAGAAAACCTTCTGGTTGCATCATATACAACTCTTCTTTAATAAATCCATTAAGGAATGCAGTTTTGACATCCATTGGTCAGATTCCATGAAATGCGGCAATTGCTAACATGATTCGGATAGACTTTAAGCGTCGATACGAATGAGAAAATCTCATCGTAGTCAACACTTTGAACTTGTCGAAAACCTTTTTGTGACAATTCGAGCTTTGTAGATAGTAACACTACTATCAGCGTCCGTCTTCCTCTTGAAGATCCATTTATTCTCAATGGCTCGCTGATCATCGGGTAAGTCAATCAAAGTCCATACTTTGTTCTCATACATGGATCCTATCTCAGATTTCATGGCCTCAAGCCATTTATCGGAATCTGGGCTAATCATCGCTTCCTCATAGTTCGTAGGTTCGTCATGGTCTAGTAACATGACTTCCAGAACAGGATTACCATACCACTCTGGTGCGGAACGTGCTCTGGTTGACCTACGAGGTTCGGTAGTAACTTGATCCGAAGTTTCCGTGATCATTATCATTAGCTTCCTCTCTAGTTGGTGTAGGCATCACTGGAACTGATTTCTGTGATGAACTACTTTCCAATTCGAGAGAAGGTACAATTACCTCATCAAGTTCTACTTTCCTCCCACTCACTTCTTTTGAGAGAAACTACTTCTCTAGAAAGGATCCCATTCTTAGCAACAAAGATCATGCCCTCGGATCTGTGATAGAAGGTATACCCAACAGTTTCTTTTGGGTATCCTATGAAGACGCACTTCTCCGATTTGGGTTCGAGCTTATCAGGCTGAAGCTTTTTCACACAAGCATCGCAACCCCAATCTTTAACAAACGACAGCTTAGGTTTCTTGCCAAACCATAGTTCATACGGTGTCGTCTCAACAGATTTAGATGGTGCCCTCTTTAACGTGAATGCACCTGTCTCTAATGCATAACCCCAATAGTGGTAAATCGGTAAGAGACATCATAGATCGCACCATATCTAATAAAGTACGGTTACGACGTTCGGACACACCGTTACGCTGTGGTGTTCCAGGTGGCGTGAGTTGTGAAACTATTCCACATTGTTTTAAATGAAGGCCAAACTCGTAACTCAAACATTCGCCTCCACGATCAGATCGTAGAAACTTTATTTTCTTGTTACGATGATTTTTCACTTCACTATGAAATTCTTTGAACTTTTCAAATGTTTCAGACTTGTGTTTCATTAAGTAGATATACACATATCTGCTCAAATCATCTGTGAAGGTCAGAAAATAACGATACCCCCCACGAGCCTCAACACTCATCGGACCGCATACATCAGGATGTATCATTTCCAATAAGTCAGTAGCTCGCTCCATTGTTTCGAAGAACGGAGTCTTAGTCATCTTGCCCATGAGGCATGGTTCGCAAGCATCAAATGATTCATAATCAAGTGATTCCAAAAGTCCATCCACATGGAGTTTCTTCATGCGCTTTACACCAATATGACCTAAACGGCAGTGCCACAAATATGTTGCACTGTCATTATCAACTTTGCATCTTTTGGCATCAATATTATGAATATGTGTATCACTACGATCAAGATTCAATAAACCATTTATATTGGGTGTATGACCATAGAAGGTTTTATTCATGTAAACAGAACAACAATTATTCTCTGATTTAAATGAATAACCATATTGCAATAAACATGATCCAATCATATTCATGCTCAACGCAAACACCAAATAACATTTATTTAGGTCCAACACTAATCCCGAAGGTAGAGGGAGTGTGCGGTGGTGATCTTATCAACCTTGGAAACACTTCCAACACACATCGTCACCTCACCCTTAACTAGTCTCTGTTCATTTTGCAACTCCTGTTTTGAGTTACTAATCTTAGCAACTGAACCAGTATCAAATACCCTGGGGTTACTATGAACACTAGTAAAGTGCACATCAATAACATATATATCAAATATACTTTTGTTCACTTTGCCATCCTTCTTATCTTCCAAGTATTTGGGGTAGTTCTGCTTCCAGTGACCATTCCCTTTGCAATAGAAGCACTCAGTTTCAGGCTTAGGTCTAGCTTTGTGCTTCTTCATGGGAGTGGCAACTTGCTTGTCATTCTTCCTGAAGTTCCCTTTCTTTTCCTTTGCCCTTTTACTTGAAACAAGTGGTCTTGTTAGCCATCAACACTTGATGCTCTTTCTTGATTTCTACCTTCGCTGATTTCAGCATCGCGAAGAGCTCGGGAATCGTTTTTGCTATCCCTTGCATATTATAGTTCATCACTAAGTTCTAGTAACTTGGTGATAGTGACTAGAGAACTCTGTCAATCACTATCTTATCTTGGAAGATTAACTTCCACTTGATTCAAGTGATTGTAGTACCCCAGACATTCTGAGCACGTGCTCACTATCCGAGCTATTCTCCTCCATCTTGTAGGCAAAGTACTTGTCAGAGGTATCATACTTCTTAACACGGGCATGAGTCTGAAATATCATTTTCAGCTCTTGGAACATCTCATATGCTCCGTGACGTTCAAATTTTTTTTGAAGTCCCGGTTCTAAGCCGTAAAGCATGGCGCACTAAACTATCAAGTAGTCATCATACCGAGCTTGCCAAACGTTCATAACATCTACATCTGCTCCTGCAATAGGTCCATCACCTAGCGGTACATCAAGGACATAATTCTTCTGTGCAGCAATGAGGATAATCCTCAAATCACGGACCAAGTCCGCATCATTGCTACTATCACCTTTCAACTTATTTTTCTCTAGGAACATATCAAAAAATAAACGGGGAACTACATCGCGAGCTATTGATCTACAACATAATTTGCAAATACTATCAGGACTAACTTCATCATAAATTAAAGTTCAATTAATCAAATTACTTAAGAACTCCCACTTAGATAGACATCCCTCGAGTCATCTAAATGATCACGTGATCCAAATCAACTAAACCATGTCCGATCATCACGTGAGATGGAGTAGTCTTCAATGGTGAACATCTCTATGTTGATCATATCTACTATATGATTCACGTTCGACCTTTCGGTCTCCAGTGTTCCGAGGCCATGTCTGTACATGCTAGGCTCGTCAAGTTTAACCCTAGTATTCCGCATGTGCAAAACTGTCTTGCACCTGTTGTATGTGAACATAGAGCTTATTGATACGTCTCCAACGTATCTATAATTTTTGATTGTTTCATGCTATTATATTATCTGTTTTGGATGTTTATGGGCTTTATTAAACACTTTTATATTATTTTTGGGACTAACCTATTAACCCAGAGCCCAGTGCCAGTTTTTGTTTTTTCCCTTGTTTCAGTGTTTCGCAGAAAAGGAATATCAAACGGAGTCCAAACGGAATGAAACCTTCGGGAGAGTTATTTTTGGAACGGAAGCAATCCAGAAGACTTGGGGTGTACGTAAGGGAAGCAACGAGGAAGGCACGAGGCAGGGGGGGCGCCCTCCACCCTCGTGGGCCCATCGTGGCTCCCCTGACGTATTTCTTCCTCCTATATATACCAATATACCCTAAAACCATCGGGGAACAGAATAGATCGGGAGTTCCGCCGCCGCAAGCCTCTATAGCCACCAAAAACCAATCGGGACCCTGTTCCGGCACCCTGCCGGAGGGGGGAACCCTCACTGGTGGCCATCTTCATCATCCCGGCGCTCTCCATGACGAGGAGGGAGTAGTTCACCCTCAGGGCTGAGGGTATGTACCAGTAGCTATGTGTTTGATCTCTCTCTCTCTCGTGTTCTTAAGGTGATATGATCTTGATGTATCGTGAGCTTTGCTATTATAGTTGGATCTTATGATGTTTCTCCCCCTCTACTCTCTTGTAATGGATTGAGTTTTCCCTTTGAAGTTATCTTATCGGATTGAGTCTTTAAGGATTTGAGAACACTTGATGTATGTCTTGCATGTGCGTATCTGTGGTGACAATGGGATATCACGTGATTCACTTGATGTATGTTTTGGTGATCAACTTGCGCGTTCCACCCATGAACCTATGCATAGGGGTTGGCACACGTTTTCGTCTTGACTCTCCGGTAGAAACTTTGGGGCACTCTTTGAAGTACTTTGTGTTGGTTGAATAGATGAATCTGAGATTGTGTGATGCATATCGTATAATCATACCCACGGATACTTGAGGTGACATTGGAGTATCTAGGTGACATTAGGGTTTTGGTTGATTTGTGTCTTAAGGTGTTATTCTAGTACGAACTCTTCAATAGATCGATCCGATTGAATAACTTTGAGGTGGTTTCGTACCCTGCCATAATCTCTTCGTTTGTTCTCCGCTATTAGTGGCTTTGGAGTGACTCTTTGTTGCATGTTGAGGGATAGTTATATGATCCAATTATGTTATTATTGTTGAGATAACTTGCACTAGTGAAAGTATGAACCCTAGGCCTTGTTTCCTAGCATTGCAATACCGTTTACGCTCACTTTTTATCACTTGCTACCTTGCTGTTTTTATAATTTCAGATTACAAAAACCTATATCTATCATCCATATTGCACTTGTATCACCATCTCTTCGCCGATCTAGTGCACCTATACAATTTACCATTGTATTGGGTGTGTTGGGAACACAAGAGACTCTTTGTTATTTGGTTGCAGGGTTGTTTGAGAGAGACCATCTTCAACCTACGCCTCCCACGGATTGATAAACCTTAGGTCATCCACTTGAGGGAAATTTGCTACTGTCCTACAAACCTCTGCACTTGGAGGCCCAACAACGTCTACAAGAAGAAGGTTGCGTAGTAGACATCAAGCTCTTTTCTGGCGCTGTTGCCGGGGAGGCTAGGTAAGCGGCACTCACACCCCGTCATCTAAGCTCTTTTCTGGCGCCGTTGCCGGGGAGGTGAGTGCTTGAAGGTATATCTTTAGATCTTGCAATCGAATATTTTAGTTTCTTGTTTTAGCACTAGTTTAGTTTATAAAAGAAAACTACAAAAAATGGAATTGAGTTTGCCTCATACGCTTCATCTTTTCAATATCTTTCGTGAAAATGATGGGAAGGAAATTGTGCTCAAGTACTAGAGGCAGAATTACTTAGAATGCTTGGCATAAAATATGTGAATGATGAGCATGATTGCAATGTTGTTAGTATGAATTCCTTGAATATCCATGATGCTAATGATATGCAAAGCCACAAGCTTGGGGAAGCTATGTTTGATGAAGATGATATTTTTGTCCCCCAAGCTTTGATAAGCAAATTTACTATGATGAAATCATGCCTCCTATCTATGATGATTATTGTGATGACACGTATGCTTTAAAAAATAATGATAACCATGAAACTTGTCATCTTGATCTTAATTTTCAATCATATGACAGTTAGTTTGTTGAGTTTGCTCCCACTACTATTCATGAGAATAAATTTGCTTATGTGGAGAGTAATAAAAATTATATGCTTGTAGATCATGAAAAGAATGCTTTATGTGATGGTTATATTGTTGAATTCATTCATGATGCTACTGAAAATTATTATGAGGGAGGAATATACTTGTAGGAATTACAATAATATCAAGTTTCCTCTCTATGTGCTTAAAGTTTTGAAGTTATGCTTGTTTTGCCTTCCTATGCTAGTTGATTATTGTTCCCATAAGTTGTTTGCTCACAAAATCCCTATGCATAGGAAGTGGGTTAGACTTAAATGTGCTAGTCATATTCTTCATGATGCTCTCTTTATGTTTCAATTCTTATCTTTTATATGAGCATCATTGAAATCATCATGCCTAGCTAGGGGCGTTAAACGATAGCGCTTGTTGGGAGGCAACCCAATTTTATTTTAGTTTCTTGCTTTTTGGTTCTGTTTAGGAATAAATAATCCATCTAGCTTCTGTTTAGATGTGGTTTTGTGTTTTAATTAGTGTTTGTGCCAAGTTAAACCTATAGGATCTTCTTGGATGATAGTTATTTGATCTTGCTGAAAATTCCAGAAACTTTCTGTTCACGAAACAATTGTTAAAAATTACCAGAATGTGATACGATACTGATTCCAATTGCAACATATCAATAAACAAATTATTTAGGTCGTCCTATTTTGGCAGAATTTTTAGAGGTCCAAAAGTTTGCGTTAGTTACAGATTACTACAGACTGTTCTGTTTTTGACAGATTCTGTTTTTCGTGTGTTGTTTGCTTATTTTGATGAATCTATGGCTAGTAAAAGAGTTTATAAACCATAGAGAAGTTGGAATACAGTAAGTTTAACACCAATATAAATAAATAATGAGTTCATTACAGTACCATGAAGTGGTGTTTTGTTTTCTTTCGCTACCGGAGCTCACGAGATTTTCTGTTAAGTTTTGTGTTGTGAAGTTTTCAAGTTTTGGGTAAAGATTCGATGGACTATGGAATAAGGAGTGGCAAGAGCCTAAGCTTGGGGATGCCCAAGGCACCCCAAGGTAAATCCAAGGACACCAAAAAGCCAAAGCTTGGGGGTGCCCCGGAAGGCATCCCCTCTTTCGTCCTCCTCCATCGGTAACTTTACTTGGCGCTATATTTTTATTCACCACATGATATGTGTTTTGCTTGGAGTGTCATTTTATTTTCTTTAGCTTTGCTTGCTGTTTGAATAAAATACCAAGATCTCAAATTCTTAAATGTTAGATAGTCTTCACATAGTAACATAATTATTCGACTACTCATTGATCTTCACTTATATCTTTCGGAGTAGTTTGTTGTTTGCTCTAGTGCTTCACTTATATCTTTTAGAGCACGGCGGTGGATTTATTTTGAAGAAATATATGAACTCTCATGCTTCACTTATATTATTTTGAGAGTCTTGAACAGCATGGTAATTTGCTTTGTATATGAATTTAGTCCTAATATGATGGGCATCCAAGAGGGATATAATAAAAACTTTCATATAGAGTGCATTGAATACTATGAGAAGTTTGATTCCTCACGACTGTTTTGAGATATGAAGATGGTGATATTAGAGTCATGCTAGTTGAGTAGTTGTGAATTTGAGAAATACTTGTGTTAAAGTTTGTGATTCCCGTAGCATGCACGTATGGTGAACCGTTATGTGATGAAGTCGGAGCATGATTTATTTATTTATTGTCCTCCTTATGAGTGGCGGTCGGGGACGAGCGATGGTCTTTTCCTACCAATTTATCCCCCTAGGAGCATGCGTGTAGTACTTTGTTTCGATAACTAATAGATTTTTGCAATAAGTATATGAGTTCTTTATGACTAATGTTGAGTCCATGGATTATACATCCTTCCACCATTGCTAGCCTCTCTAATACCGCGCACCTTTCGCCGGTATCATACACCCACCATATACCTTCCTCAAAACAGCCACTATACCTACCTATTATGGCATTTCCATAGCCATCCCGAGATATATTGCCATGCAACTTACCACCGTTCCTTTTATTATGACACGCTCCATCATTGTCATATTGCTTTGCATGATCATGTAGTTGACATTGTATTTGTGGCAAAGCCACCGTTCATAATTCTTTCATACATGTCACTCATGAGTCATTGCACATCCCGATACACCGCCGGAGGCATTCATATAGAGTCATATCTTTTTCTAAGTATCGAGTTGTAATTCTTGAGTTGTAAGTAAATAAAAGTGTGATGATCATCATTATTAGAGCATTGTCCCAGTGAGGAAAGGATGATGGAGACTATGATTCCCCCACAAGTCGGGATGAGACTCCTGACTAAAAAGAGAGAGAGAGAGAGAGAGAGAGAGAGAGAGAGAGAGGCCATAGAAAAAGAGAAGGCCCAAAAAAACAAAAAAAATGATGAGAGAAAAAGAGAGAAGGGGCAATGCTACTATCCTTTTACCACACTTGTGCTTCAAAGTAGCACCATGATCTTCATGATAGAGAGTCTCCTATGTTGTCACTTTCATATACTAGTGGGAATTTTCATTATAGAACTTGGCTTGTATATTCCAATGATGGGCTTCCTCAAAATGCCCTAGGTCTTCGTGAGCAAGCGAGTTGGATGCACACCCACTTAGTTTCTTTTTGAGCTTTCATACACTTATAGCTCTAGTGCATCCGTTGCATGGCAATCCCTACTCACTCACATTGATATCTGCTACCTCTTGAGCACTGCGTTGGTTTTCCCTTGAAGAGAAAGGGTGATGCAGCAAAGTAGCGTAAGTATTTCCCTCAGTTTTTAGAACCAAGGTATCAATCCAGTAGGAGGCTACGCGCGAGTCCCTCGCACCTACACAAAACAAATAAATCCTCGCAACCAACGCGATAAGGGGTTGTCAATCCCTACACGGTCACTTACGAGAGTGAGATCTGATAGATATGATAAGATAAGATTTTTGGTATTTTTATGATAAAGATGCAAAGTAAAATAAAAGGCAATAAAAATAACTAAGTGTTGGAAGATTAATATGATGGAAAATAGACCCGGGGGCCATAGGTTTCACTAGTGGCTTCTCTCGAGAGCATAAGTATTTACGGTGGGTGAACAAATTACTGTTGAGCAATTGACAGAATTGAGCATAGTTATGAGAATATCTAGGTATGATCATGTATATAGGCATCACGTCCGAGACAAGTAGACCGACTCCTGCCTGCATCTACTACTATTACTCCACACATCGACCGCTATCCAGCATGCATCTAGAGTATTAAGTTCATAAGAACAGAGTAACGCCTTAAGCAAGATGACATGATGTAGAGGGATAAATTCATGCAATATGATAAAAAAACATCTTGTTATCCTCGATGGCAACAATACAATACGTGCCTTGCTGCCCCTACTGTCACTAGGAAAGGACACCGCAAGATTGAACCCAAAGCTAAGCACTTCTCCCATTGCAAGAAAGATCAATCTAGTAGGCCAAACCAAACTGATAATTCGAAGAGACTTGCAAAGATAACCAATCATACATAAAAGAATTCAGAAGATTCAAATATTGTTCATAGATAAACTTGATCATAAACCCACAATTCATCGGTCTCAACAAACACACCGCAAAAGAAGATTACATCGAATAGATCTCCACGAGAGAGGGGGAGAACATTGTATTGAGATCCAAAAAGAGAGAAGAAGCCATCTAGCTAATAACTATGGACCCGAAGGTCTGAGGTAAACTACTCACACTTCATCAGAGAGGCTATGGTGTTGATGTAGAAGCCCTCCGTGATCGATGCCCCCTCCGGCGGAGCTCCGGAACAGGCCCCAAGATGGGATCTCGTGGGTACAGAAGGTTGCGGTGGTGGAATTAGGTTTTTGGCTCCGTATCTGATCGTTTGGGGGTACGTAGGTATATATAGGAGGAAGGAGTACGTCGGTGGAGCAACGTGGGGCCCACGAGGGTGGAGGGCGCGCCTGGGGGGGTAGGCGCGCCCCCCTACCTCGTGGCTTCCTCTTTGATTTCTTGACATAGGGTCCAAGTCCTCTGGATCATGTTCGTTCCGAAAATCACGTTCCCGAAGGTTTCATTCCGTTTGGACTCTGTTTGATATTCTTTTTCTGCGAAACTCTGAAATAGGCAAAAAACAGCAATTCTGGGTTGGGCCTCCGATTAATAGGTTAGTCCCAAAAATAATATAAAAGTGAATAATAAAGCCCAATAATGTCCAAAACAGAAGATAATATAGCATGGAGCAATCAAAAATTATAGATACGTTGGAGACGTATCAAGCATCCCCAAGCTTAATTCCTGCTCGTCCTGGAGTAGGTAAATGATAAAAACAGAATTTTTGATGTGGAATGCTACTAGGCATAATTTCAATGTAATTCTTCTTAATTGTGGTATGAATATTCAGATCCGAAAGATTCAAGACAAAAGTTTAATATTGACATAAAAAATAATAATACTTCAAGCATACTAACTAAGCAATTATGTCTTCTCAAAATAACATGGCCAAAGAAAGTTATCCCTACAAAATCATATAGTCTGGCTATGCTCTATCTTCACCACACAAAATATTTAAATCATGCACAACCCCGATGACAAGCCAAGCAATTGTTTCATACTTTTGAAATTTTCAAAACTTTTTCAATCTTCACGCAATACATGAGCGTGAGCCATGGATATAGCACTATATGTGGAATAGAATGGTGGTTGTGGAGAAGACAAAAAGGGAGAAGATAGTCTCACATCAACTAGGCGTATCAACGGGCTATGGAGATGCCCATCAATAGATATCAATGTGAGTGAGTAGGGATTGCCATGCAACGGATGCACTAGAGCTATAAGTATATGAAAGCTCAACAAAAGAAACTAAGTGGGTGTGCATCCAACTCGCTTGCTCACGAAGACCTAGGGCATTTTGAGGAAGCCCATCATTGGAATATATAAGCCAAGTTCTATAATGAAAAATTCCCACTAGTATATGAAAGTGATATCATATAGGAGACTCTCTATCATGAAGACCATGGTGCTACTTTGAAGCACAAGTGTGGTAAAAGGATAGTAGCATTGTCCCTTCTCTCTTTTTCTCTCATTCATTTTTTTATTTGGGCCTTTTCTCTCTTTTTTTATGGCCTCTTTTTTTTCGTCCGGAGTCTCATCCCGACTTGTGAGGGAATCATAGTCTCCATCATCCTTTCCTCACTTGGGACAATGCTCTAAAAATGATGATCATCACACTTTTATTTACTTACAACTCAAAAATTACAACTCAATACCTAGAACAAAATATGACTCTATGTGAATGCCTCCGGCGGTGTACCGGGATATGCAATGAATCAAGAGTGACATGTATGAAGGAATTATGAACGGTGGCTTTGCCACAAATACGATGTCAACTACATGATCATGCAAAGCAATATGACAATTATGGAGCGTGTCATAATAAACGAAACGGTGGTAAGTTGCATGGCAATATATCTCGGAATGGCTATGGAAATGCCATGATAGGTAGGTATGGTGGCTGTTTTGAGGAAGGTATATGGTGGGTGTATGATAACAGCGAAAAGTGCATGGTATTAGAGAGGCTAGCAATGGTGGAAGGAAGAAAAGTGCGTATAATCCATGGACTCAACATTAGTCATAAAGAACTCATATACTTATTGCAAAAATCCACAAGTTATCAAAGCAAAGTATTACGCGCATGCTCCTAGGGGGATAAATTGGTAGGAAAAGACCATCGCTCGTCCCCGACCGCCACTCATAAGGAAGACAATCAATAAATAAATTATGCTTCGACTTCATCACATAACGGTTCACCATACGTGCATGCTACGGGAATCACAAACTTTAACACAAGTATCTCTCAAATTCACAACTACTCAACTAGCATGACTCTAATATCACCATCTTTATATCTCAAAACAATTATCAAGCATCAAACTTTTCTTAGTATTCAACACAGTCATAAGAAAGTTTTTACTAATCTTGAATACCTAGCATATTTGGATTATTTAAGCAAATTACCATGCTATTTAAAACTCTCAAAATAATCTAAGTGAAGCATGAGAGATCAATAGTTTCTATAAAACAAATCCACCACCGTGCTCTAAAAGATATAAGTGAAGTACTAGAGCAAAAACTATATAACTCAAAAGATATAAGTGAAGCACATAGAGTATTCTAATAATTTCCGAATCATGTGTGTCTCTCTCAAAAGGTGTGTATAGCAAGGATGATTGTGGTAAACTAAAAAACAAAGACTCAAATCATACAAGACGCTCCAAGCAAAACACATATTATGTGGTGAATAAAAATATAGCTCCAAGTAAAGTTACCGATGGAAGTAGACGAAAGAGGGGATGCCTTCCGGGGCATCCCCAAGCTTTGGCTTTTTGGTGTCCTTAGATTATCTTGGGGGTGCCATGGGCATCCCCAAGCTTAGGCTCTTGCCACTCCTTGTTCCATAATCCATCAAATATTTTACCCAAAACTTGAAAACTTCACAACACAAAACTTAACAGAAAATCTCGTGAGCTCCGTTAGCGAAAGAAAACAAAAGACCACTTCAAGGTACTGTAATGAACTCATTCTTTATTTATATTGGTGTTAAAAGTTTATAAACTATTTTACTAGCCATAGATTCATCAAAATAAGCAAACAACACACGAAAAACAGAATCTGTCAAAAAACAGAACAGTCTGTAGTAATCTGTAACTAACACAAACTTCTGGAACTCCAAAAAATCAGCAAAAATAGGACGACCTAGACAATTTGTTTATTGATCAGAAGCAATTGGAATAAATATTTTAGCACGTTCTGGTGATTTTTAACAATTATTTTCGTGAATAGAAAGTTTCTAGAAATTTCTGCAAGATCAAATAACTATCATCCAAGAAGATCCTATAGGTTTAACTTGGCACAAACACTAAATAAAACATAAAAACACATCTAACCAGAGGCTAGATCAAATATTTATTCCTAAACAGAAGCAAAAAGCAAAAAACTAAAAATAAACTTGGGTTGCCTCCCAACAAGCGCTATCGTTTAACGCCCCTAGCTAGGCATAAAAGCAAGGATAGATCTAGGTATTGCCATCTTTGGTGGGCAATCCATAAGTGGCTCTCATGATAGATTCATATGGTAATTTTATTTTCTTCCTAGAGAAGTGTTCCATGCCTTTCTTTAATGGAAATTGGAATCTAATATTCCCTTCCTTCATATCAATAATTGCACCAATCGTTCTAAGGAAAGGTCTACCAAGAATAATAGGAGCAATCATCAAAATCATGGAAACCTAGCAAATCACACAAAGTTTTTGGAATCGTAGAAACACTAGCACCCAAATCACACAAAACATAGCAATCATGATCTTTAATTTTAATTTTAATAGTAGGTTCCGACTCATCATAGAGTTTTCTAGGGATAGAAACTTCCAACTCAAGCTTTTCTTCATAAGATTGCATCAAAGCATCAACGATATGTTTGGTAAAAGCTTTATTTTGACTATAAGCATGAGGAGAATTTAGCACGGATTGCAACAAGGAAATACAATCTATCAAAGAGCAATTATCATAATTAAATTCCTTGAAATCCAAAATAGTGGGTTTATTAACATCTAATGTTTTGATTTCTTCAATCCCACTTTTATCAATTTTAGCATCAAGATCTAAAAACTCCGAATTTTTGGAACGCCTTCTAGGTAAAGGTGGATCATATTCAGTCCCATCATTATCAAGATTCATATTGCAAAACAAAGAATTAATAGGGGACACATCAATAACTTTTAGATCTTCATCTTTATTTTCAAAGTTCTCCGGTTTAGCGGCCATCTTATTAACTAAGGTAGCCTGCTTATCCGATATTTCAGCTATCAACTTCTCAAGACGAGCAATTTGGGATCTTAAACCATCAAATTCTTTAGACATATCATCGAGCTCTTTATTCATATAACTCATAAAGCTTATTTGTTCCTTAAGCTCGTTTCTGAAGAAATTATTATGCTCAAATTGCAAAACCATAAAACTCCCGACGTTGCTTTCGATCTCTTCTAACCTTTTAAGGTGAAGATCACCAAATCTAGGTAGAGCCATCGTGACAAACAAGCAATCCAACACACGAGCAAACGAGAAGCAAGCGAAAAAGAGGCGAACAAAAAAGAGAGGGCGAATAAAACGGCAAGGGTGAAGTGGGGGAGAGGAAAACGAGAGGCAAATGGCAAATAATGTAATGCGGGAGATAAGGGTTTGTGATGGGTACTTGGTATGTTGACTTTTGCGTAGACCTCCCCGGCAACGGCGCCAGAAATCCTTCTTGCTACCTCTTGAGCACTGCGTTGGTTTTCCCTTGAAGAGGAAAGGGTGATGCAGCAAAGTAGCGTAAGTATTTCCCTCATATTTTGAGAACCAAGGTATCAATCCAGTAGGAGGCTACGCGCGAGTCCCTCGCACCTACACAAATCAAATAAATCCTCGCAACCAACGCGATAAGGGGTTGTCAATCCCTACACGGTCACTTACGAGAGTGAGATCTGATAGATATGATAAGATAATATTTTTGGTATTTTTATGATAAAGATGCAAAGTAAAATAAAAGGCAATAAAAATAACTAAGTGTTGGAAGATTAATATGATGGAAAATAGACCCGGGGGCCATAGGTTTCACTAGTGGCTTCTCTCGAGAGCATAAGTATTTACGGTGGGTGAACAAATTACTGTTGAGCAATTGACAGAATTGAGCATAGTTATGAGAATATCTAGGTATGATCATGTATATAGGCATCACGTCCGAGACAAGTAGACCGACTCCTGCCTGCATCTACTACTATTACTCCACACATCGACCGCTATCCAGCATGCATCTAGAGTATTAAGTTCATAAGAACAGAGTACCGCCTTAAGCAAGATGACATGATGTAGAGGGATAAATTCATGCAATATGATAAAAAACCCATCTTGTTATCCTCGATGGCAACAATACAATACGTGCCTTGCTGCCCCTACTGTCACTAGGAAAGGACACCGCAAGATTGAACCCAAAGCTAAGCACTTCTCCCATTGCAAGAAAGATCAATCTAGTAGGCCAAACCAAACTGATAATTCGAAGAGACTTGCAAAGATAACCAATCATACATAAAAGAATTCAGAAGATTCAAATATTGTTCATAGATAAACTTGATCATAAACCCACAATTCATCGGTCTCAACAAACACACCGCAAAAGAAGATTACATCGAATAGATCTCCACGAGAGAGGGGGAGAACAGTGTATTCAGATCCAAAAAGAGAGAAGAAGCCATCTAGCTAATAACTATGGACCCAAAGGTCTGAGGTAAACTACTCACACTTCATCGGAGAGGCTATGGTGTTGATGTAGAAGCCCTCCGTGATCGATGCCCCCTCCGGTGGAGCTCCGGAACAGGCCCCAAGATGGTATCTCGTGGGTACAGAAGGTTGCGGCGGTGGAATTAGGTTTTTGGCTCCGTATCTGATCGTTTGGGAGGAGGAAGGAGTACGTCGGTGGAGCAACGTGGGGCCCACGAGGGTGGAGGGCGCGCCTAGGGGGGTAGGCGCGCCCCCTACCTCGTGGCTTCCTCTTTGATTTCTTGACGTAGGGTCCAAGTCCTCTGGATCATGTTCGTTCCGAAAATCACGTTCCCGAAGGTTTCATTCCGTTTGGACTCCGTTTGATATTCTTTTTTGCGAAACTCTGAAATAGGCAAAAAAACAGCAATTCTGGGTTGGGCCTCCGGTTAATAGGTTAGTCCCAAAAATAATATAAAAGTGAATAATAAAGCCCAATAATGTCCAAAACAGAAGATAATATAGCATGGAGCAATCAAAAATTATAGATACGTTGGAGACGTATCAATATCTATTGATGGGCATCTCCATAGCCCGTCGATACGCCTAGTTGATGTGAGACTATCTTCTCCTTTTTGTCTTCTCCACAACCACCATTCTATTCCACCTATAGTGTTATGCCATGGCTCACGCTCATGTATTGCGTGAAGATTGAAAAAGTTTGAGAACATCAAAAGTATGAAACAATTGCTTGGCTTGTCATCGGGGTTGTGCATGATCTAAATATTTTGTGTGATGAAGATAGAGCATAGCCAGACTATATGATTTTGTAGGGATAGCTTGCTTTGGCCATGTTATTTTGAGAAGACATGATTGCTTTGTTAGTATGCTTGAAGTATTATTATTTTCATGTCAATATTAAACTTTTGTCTTGAATCTTATGGATCTGAATATTCTTGCCACAATAAAAGAAGATTACATGGGTAAATATGTTAGGTAGCATTCCACATCAAAAATTCTGTTTTTATCATTTACCTACTCGAGGACGAGCAGGAATTAAGCTTGGGGATGCTGATACGTCTCCAACGTATCTATAATTTTTTATTGTTTCATGCTATTATATTATCTGTTTTCGATGTTTATGGGCTTTATTAAACACTTCTATATTATTTTTGGGACTAACCTATTAACCCAGAGCCCAGTGCTAGTTTCTGTTTTTTCCCTTGTTTCAGTGTTTCGTAGAAAAGGAATATCAAACGGAGTCCAAACGGAATGAAACCTTCGGGAGAGTTATTTTTGGAACGGAAGCAATCCAGAAGACTTGGGGTGTACGTAAGGGAAGCAACGAGGAAGGCACGAGGCAGGGGGCGCGCCCTCCACCCTCGTGGGCCCCTCGTGGCTCCCCTGACGTATTTCTTCCTCCTATATATACCAATATACCCTAAAACCATCGGGGAACATAATAGATCAGGAGGTCCGCCGCCGCAAGCCTCTGTAGCCACCAAAAACCAATCGGGACCCTGTTCCGGCACCCTGCCGGAGGGGGGGACCCTCACTGGTGGCCATCTTCATCATCCCGACGCTCTCCATGATGAGGAGGGAGTAGTTCACCCTCGGGGCTGAGGGTATGTACCAGTAGCTATGTGTTTGATATCTCTCTCTCGTGTTCTTGAGGTGATACGATCTTGATGTATCACGAGCTTGGCTATTATAGTTGGATCTTATGATGTTTCTCCCCCTCTACTCTCTTGTAATGGATTGAGTTTTCCCTTTGAAGTTATCTTATCGGATTGAGTCTTTAAGGATTTGAGAACACTTGATGTATGTCTTGCACGTGCGTATCTGTGGTGACAATGGGATATCACGTGATTCACTTGATGTATGTTTTGGTGATCAACTTGCGGGTTCCGCCCATGAACCTATGCATAGGGGTTGGCACACGTTTTCGTCTTGACTCTCCGGTAGAAACTTTGGGGCACTCTTTGAAGTACTTTGTGTTGGTTGAATAGATGAATCTGAGATTGTGTGATGCATATCGTATAATCATACCCACGGATACTTGAGGTGACATTGGAGTATCTAGGTGACATTAGGGTTTTGATTGATTTGTGTCTTAAGGTGTTATTCTAGTACGAACTCTTGAATAGATCGATCCGAAAGAATAACTTTGAGGTGGTTTCGTACCCTACCATAATCTCTTCGTTTGTTCTCCGCTATTAGTGGCTTTGGAGTGACTCTTTGTTGCATGTTGAGGGATAGTTATATGATCCAATTATGTTATTATTGTTGAGAGAACTTGCACTAGTGAAAGTATGAACCCTAGGCCTTGTTTCCTAGCATTGCAATACCGTTTACGCTCACTCTTTATCACTTGCTACCTTGCTGTTTTTATAATTTCAGATTACAAAAACCTATATCTATCATCCATATTGCACTTGTATCACCATCTCTTCGCCGAACTAGTGCACCTATACAATTTACCATTGTATTGGGTGTGTTGGGGACACAAGAGACTCTTTGTTATTTGGTTGCAGGGTTGTTTGAGAGAGACCATCTTCAACCTACGCCTTCCACGGATTGATAAACCTTAGGTCATCCACTTGAGGGAAATTTTCTACTGTCCTACAAACCTCTGCACTTGGAGGCCCAACAACGTCTACAAGAAGAAGGTTGCGTAGTAGACATCACTTATCACACCCGATCATCACGTGGTGTCTCGGCACGATGAACTGTCGCAACGGTGCATACTCAGGGAGAACACTTATACCTTGAAATTTTAGTGAGGGATCATCTTATAATACTACTGCCGTACTAAGCAAAATAAGATGCATAAAAGATAAACATCACATGCAATCAAAATATGTGACATGATATGGCCGTCATCATCTTGTGCCTTTGATCTCCATCTCCAAAGCACCGTCATGATCTCCATCATCACCGGCTTGACACCTTGATCTCCATCGCAGCGTCGTGGTCGTCTCGCCAACTATTGCTTCTGCAACTATCGCTAACGCATAGTGATAAAGTAAAGCAATTACATGGCGTGTGCATCTCATACAATAAAGCGACAACCATAAGGATCATGCCAGTTGCCGATAAATTTTACAAAATATGATCATCTCATACAACAAAGTATATCACATCATGTATTGACCATATCACATCACAACATACCCTGCAAAAACAAGTTAGACGTCCTCTACTTTGTTGTTGCAAGTTTTACGTGGGTGCTACGGGCTTCTAGTAAGAACCTTTCTTACCTACGCATCAAAACCACAACAATGTTTCGTCAAGTTTGTTGTTTTAACCTTCAACAAGGACCGGCCGTAGTCAAATTCGATTCAACTAAAGTTGGAGAGACAGACACCCGCCAGCCACCTTTATGCAAAACAAGTTGCATGTTTGTCGGTGGAACCGGTCTCATGAACGCGGTCATGTAAGGTTGGTCCGGGCCGCTTCATCCAACAATACCACCGAATCAAAATAAGACGTTGGTGGTAAGCAGTATGACTATCATCGCCCACAACTCTTTGTGTTCTACTCGTGCATATCATCTACGCATAGACCTGGCTCGGATACCACTCTTGGGGAACGTAGCATGCAATTTCAAAAAAAAATCTACGATCACGCAAGATCTATCTAGGAGATGCATAGCAACGAGAGGGGGAGAGTGTGTCCACGTACCCTCGTAGACCAAAAGCGGAAGCGTTAGGTTAACGCGGTTGATGTAGTTGAACGTCTTCACGATCCAACCGATCTAGTACCGAACGTACGGCACCTCCGAGTTCAGCACACGTTCAGCTCGATGACGTCCCTCGAACTCTTGATCCAGCAGAGGGTCGAGGAAGAGTTTCGTCAGCACGACGGCGTGGTGACGGTGATGGTGATGTGATCCGCGCAGGGCTTCGCCTAAGCACTACGACGCTATGACCGAAGGAGCAAACTGTGGAGAGAGACGCCGCACACGGCTTGAAACAATTGTTGTATCTTCAAGGGGTGCCCTGCCCACGTATATAAAGGAGGGAGAGGAGGAGGCCGGCCACCAGGGGTACGCCAAGGAGAGGGGAGTCCTACTAGGACTCCAATCCTAGTAGGATTTGCCCTCCCCCCCCATCTTTTTTCCTTCTCATGGAGGGGGAAAGAGGGAAGAGGAGAAGGAAAGGGGGGGTGCCCCCTCCCCTAGTCCAATTCGGACTCCCTATGGGAGGGAGGCGCGACCACCCCTTGTGGGCTGCCTCCCCTCTCCCATATGGCCCATGTAGGCCCATTACTTTCCCCGGGGGGTTCCGGTAACCCCTCGGTACTCCGATAAATATCTGAAACGTCCCGAAACCATTCCGGTGTCCAAATACCATCGTCCAATATATCAATCTTTACCTCTCGGCCATTTCGAGACTCCTCGTCATGTCCGTGATCTCATCCGGGCTCCGAACAATCTTCGGTAACCAAAACACATGACTCATAATACAAATCGTCTTCGAACGTTAAGCATGCGGACCCTACGGGTTCGAGAACTATGTAGACATGACCGAGACACATCTTCGATCAATAACCAACAGCAGAACCTGGATGCTCATATTGGTTCCTACATATTCTACGAAGATCATTATCGGTCAAACCGCAATAACAAAATACGTCATTCCCTTTGTCATCAGTATGTTTACTTGCCCGATATTTGATCGTCGGTATCCTCATACCTAGTTCAATCTCGTTACCGGCAAGTCTCTTTACTCGTTCCGTAATGCATCATCCCGTAACTAACTCATTAGTCACATTGCTTGCAAGGCTTATTATGTGCATTACCAAGAGGGCCCGGAGATACCTCTCCGATACTCGGAGTGACAAATCCTAATCTCGATCTATGCCAACCCAACAGACACCTTCGGAGATACCTGTAGAGCATCTTTATAATCACCCAGTTACGTTGTGACGTTTGATAGCACACAAGGTATTCCTCCGGTATCCGGGAGTTGCATAATCTCATAGTCAAAGGAATACGTATAAGTCATGAAGAAAGCAATAGCAATAAAACTTAACGATCAACATGCTAAGCTAACGGATGGGTCTTGTACATCACATCATTCTCCTAATGATGTGATTCCATTCATCAAATGACAACACATGTCTATGGTTAGGAAACTTAACCATCTTTGATTAACAAGCTAGTCAAGTAGAGGCATACTAGGGACACTTTGTTTTGTCTATGTATTCACACATGTATCTAGTTTTCGGTTAATACAATTCTAGCATGAATAATAAACATTTATCATGATATAAGGAAATATAAATAACAACTTTATTATTGCCTCTAGGGCATATTTCCTTCACACGCTTCATCGGAAGGGCAATAGAGTTGATGTAGAAGCCCTCCGTGATGGAATACCCCTCTGGCAGGGTGCTGGAAAAGGTCCCTAGATGGGATCTCACGGGTACAGAAGGTTGCGGCGGTGGAAAAGTGTTTTCTTGGATGCCTCTGTTGGTTTGGGGATATATGGGAATATATAGGCGCAAGAATTAGGTTAGGAGGTGCATGAGGGGCCCACAAGGGTGGGTGGCGCGCCCTCCATCCTTGTGGCCGCCTCGTGGCGCCTCCAACTTCATCTCCAAGTCTCCTGGTTGTCTTATGGTCCAAGAAAAATCACCGCGAAGGTTTTATTCCGTTTGGACTCCGTTTGGTATTCCTTTTCTGCGAAACTCAAAAACAGGGAAAAAATAGGAACTGGCACTAGGCTCTAGGTTAATAGGTTAGTCCCAAAAATAATATAAAATAGCATATTAATGCATATAAAACATCCAAAACAGATAATATAATAGCATGGAACAATCAAAATTATAGATACGTTGGAAACGTATCAGACACCCGGTTTAGGGTTAATCGCTCTAGCGCCGTCATTAGGGATTTGCATGTGTTGCAAGTAGCCACCTCAACTAGCCGTCAGCTGTGTGATCGGACCCAGTAGTCCACCGCACGGTGTTCCTCCTGCACGCGCGGATACCGTTAGAGGTAGTGCACTTGCACCGCTCCGGTGAACTAGTACGTGGGATCAGACGACCGGCTGTTTGGGGAAGATTGAACAAGGAGGAGACGATCCACGCGGACGCGCTGCCCCAACTCTACTTCCGCTGCACGGCACCGCGTCTAGTGGCAACGATCAGTATCCATCTCTATTAGCATGTTCCTGGATGTTCTGCGGGTAGGAAAATTTTAATTTGCAGTCGACGCACCCAACCGTAGAACCCAACACCAAGAGTAGAAGACCATCATTCTGGATGGCCCTGAGAAGGTTGTTGATGTTGATCACACTCCTGCTCCTGGGAGGTAGATGAAGAGGGGTGCAATGATGAACGAGGAGTTAAGCATGTTTAGCAGCATGATCAACACCATAAAGGAGGTGGCATTCACCATCAGGGAGAGCAAGCCTGTCGACATGAACCATTCCCTCTACAGTGTTGTCATGAACATCATTGACTTCAGTGAGGAGGCTATGATGGCCGCTCTTAGCTACCTCATGAACAATAGGACACAGGGTCTTGGTTTTGCTGGGATGGAAGTGCAACACAAGATCCAATGGCTTAGGATCTGGCTAACCAAGCACTACTACTAGCCCAAAGGTCTCTCATGGTCGTGACATGCATGATGATAATGTATATGTTTTTGGTGGCTAGGGCTTGAAAACTGTTGATGGCCTGCATATTTTGATGATGTGGTATGTCATATGGTGATGGTGAACTTGTGGTGGTAGGATTACACCCCTTTTTTTATGTGGTTGTGGGATGAACTTGTGATGCTTTTAGGTACATGAATCGTACATGCTTATGTTGCTTATGTTCCATGTGTTTTTCTCAACTTGTGTTGCTTGTCCTGCTTGTTGAATTTTTTTCTTCTGTCTTAATAGATGAAGTGGTATGTGGTGTACTCAGGGAACGTTTCGGGAGTCTATGGTTCATGGAAGACTGTGACTACTTGGAAGGCACGGGCTGGAGTCCGGAATAGTGCGTCATCTGTGGGTTCGTTAAAGCGTATGTCGTCATCGCGCCCCCCGACCATGAGGGCATCGATGGTTGCTCATGGGCGGCGATGAGGTTGGCATCGCTGTTCATTGATCATTTTTTTCTCACCATCGTGCCTCTCGCGCAGTGGCTTCCATTGTGCCTTGCTACAGTTGTAGTTGGGCGGTCAACATGGCCACCTGGAGGACCTTCGTTGCTCTTATGGCTGGATGGTCCCCTGGTATAGGTGTGGTGAGGCAGCGTAGTGCTTCCTCCATGACAATGGGATGCATCATTGTAACGTCGGCGAGCCCCAATGGACCGGCCCCAGGGGTGAAGGAACCTGGGGGCGGATCCAAAGGCGTTGAGGCCATTCTGGTGTTGCTTGATGGGGGAGGCGCCGATGGTGCTGATGACGTGATGACTGTTGGCCCAGAGGCTGGGTGTTGTTAGGTTGCGAGCCCCACATTTTATCGTTGCCGCCCTGCTGGCGTTGGGCGCGTTCGAGGCTATTGGCGCTGAAGACGTGCCCGTCGGTGCCATCATCATGACTTGCTGGAGGGTGATGGTCTGCGGGGCCTCCTCCTCTTTTGACGTTGTTTTCGAGGTCGGATGGCTGTCTCCGGTCTCGTATGCTAGCGCCTGTGTTAAGGTTGGATGTGAACCTCTGGTCTCCATTGCTAGTGTTGGGGAGAGCTCTTCGGCCTCATTATCCGTGATGGCAGTCACGTCGGCCGCGCTGCTCTCATCATCTGAGAAAGAAACAAGGTTGACAATGTTAATGTCACGGTCAAAGGTGAACCAGTCGATGATGTCGTCCTCCGATATGTGGTTGATGAAACAGTTATCGCGAAACATGGCGACAAAGTGTGAAGCTGGGGCGGGCCGTTGGGCTGCTACGAGATCGTCGTAGTGCCCCGCCCTTGATGCCAATGCCCTGGCCTCGAGTGCCAGGGTTGTTGGTGCCTTTTCGTCACCCTCTGAATCGAAGCTCAAGGGTGAGGACGTCGTGTAGCTTGATGACCCACAAGTATAGGGGATCTATCGTAGTACTTTCGGTAAGTAAGAGTGTCGAACCCAACAAGGAGCAGAAGGAAATGACAAGCGGTTTTCATTAAGGTGTTCTCTGCAAGCACTGAAATTATCGGTAACAGATAGTTGTGTGATAAGATAATTCGTAACAGGTAACAAGTAAAAAATGTAACTATGGTGCAGCAAGGTGGCCCAATCCTTTTTTTAGCAAAGGACAAGACTGGACGAACTCCTATATAAAGCAAAGCGCTCTCGAGGACACATGGGAATTATTGTCAAGTTAGTTTTCATCATGCCCATATGATTCGCGTTCGTTACTTTGATAATTTGATATGTGGGTGGACCGATGCTTGGGTGATGTCCTTACTTGGACAAGCCTCCCACTTATGATTAACCCCTCTCGCAAGCATCCGCAACTACGAAAGAAGAATTAAGATAAATCTAACCATAGCATGAAACATGTGGATCCAAATCAGCCCCTTACGAAGCAACACATAAACTAGGGTTTAAGCTTCTGTCACTCTAGCAACCCATCGTATACTTGTTACTTCCCAATGCCTTCCCCTAGGCCCAAATCATGGTGAAGTGTCATGTAGTCGACGTTCACATAACACCACTAGAGGAAAGACAACATACATCTCATCAAAAAATCGAACGAATACCAAATTCACATGATTACTTATAACAAGACTTCTCCCATGTCCTCAGGAACAAAAGTAACTACTCACAAAGCATATTCATGTTCATAATCAGAGGGGTATTAAATAGCATTAAGGATCTGAACATATGATCTTCCACCGGATAAACCAACTAGCATCAACTACAAGGTGTAATCAACACTACTAGCAACCCACAGGTACCAATCTGAGGTTTTGAGACAAAGATCGGATACAAGAGATGAACTAGGGTTTGAGAGGAGATGGAGCTGGTGAAGACGTTGATGGAGATTGACCCCCTCTCGATGAGAGGATCGTTAGTGATGACGATGGCTTCGATTTCCCCCTCTGGGAGGGAAGTTTCCCCGGCAGAACAGCTCCGCCGGAGCCCTAGATTGCTTCTGCCCAGGTTCCGCCTCGAGACAGCGGCGCTTCGTCCCGAAAGCTTCCTTCTGATTTTTTTCAGGTCAAAACCCTCCATATAGCAGAAGATGGGCACCGGAGGCCTGCCAGGGGGCCCACAACGCACAAACACCAGACTCCTACCGATCTGTGTGTGTATCGCCTCCTGGTATGCGGCTTCAGCGCTTTGGAGCCCGGACATGCCTCTGGAGCTAGAGGCTGGTGGCAAAGACACCGCTAGGATTGATGAAGCCACCGATGTGATATGCTGGATCGGTGGGGCGCACATGCGGAAGTTGTCATGGATGTCGACAACGAAAGCCACTACGCCTAAGTAGATTGTGTGGACAAGGTGGGGCAATGGGTTAACATCGAATTGGCCCATCCGTGTGCAAGGTGGGGCAATGGGTTTAGCGGAGCAATATCCATTTCATGCGGTGAAGGAGCTAAATCCCGCAGATCTCTAAGGTGGGGGATCTCAAGCTAAGTGCCTTGATGCAATGGTAACAAGGACACGAGGTTTACCCAGGTTCAGGCCCTCCGGAGAAATAACACTGTACGTCCTGCTTGTATTTATTGCTTTGGTTGGAGTACAAAGTACAGATGATCTACCCTGAAATTGTTGTGCGTCCTCTATGAGCCCTACCCTTGGTTTATATAGATACCGAGGGGCCTAGGGTTACAACATCCTAGTCGGCTACATACGAGGAGATCGAGTCTTCGACGAATCCAACATCTTGGAGCATACGACAAGTCATTGGGAGCCTTCCGTTTATAAATCATAGGCTGCCCAACGTGGCCCACTCCTAAACCGACATGGGGTCCTTGGCCCGACCCACTAGGGCGGCAGACGACGTAGTGAGAAACCCCATAGTCGGGACACCATCATGTGGCATATTATAAAGAAGTGGGGAGACTGATTGTCGTGCCGATGATCGTCACTGGGGATGCTGGGAAAAGATCAGGTGAGGAGACTGTGGACTTGAGGTGACGACGTTTTTTGGTTCTCCAGGGCACCGAGAGCGCACGCGGGGGTTTTATAGATGGCGCGACTAGAGGGCTTCTGGAAAAAAGGGGGTGCTTACGTTACCGGACGACGGGGTTTAATGCGGTAGTATCGGTTCCGGATATCGCATTATAAAGAAGGGAGGCACGAATTAAGGGCGAATGGACAAAAACAACACCATAGAGAAAAATATTGGTGATGAAAGGTGGACGGTGAGGGGAAGGGATGATGTGGGGAAAGATATGGCCGGGAAATGCCAATAGTGACGTTACTATGGAGCGGGCCAGATGCGAGGAAGGGTCCATGAAATAGGTGAGGATGTCGGAACGATACTTGGCGTCCCATAGATCACATACATGATTGTTCCATGTTAACTCGCGAGGTTTCATTGGTTATACCCATGTTAACTCACGGAGTTAACGTGGAACAATTCATGTATATGATCTATGAAACATCAAGTTTCATTTGGAACCCCTCACCTATTTCCTGGACCCTTCGGCGTTGCTCCATAATAACGTAACTATTGTGTTATCCGACCATATATTTCTCCACATCACTCCTTTCCCTCGTCGTCCACCTTCCATCACCAACATTTTTCTTCGGGATGGCGTTTTTGTCCGTTCGTGCTTAATTCACGCCTTCGTTCTTTATAACGCGATATCCGAAACCGATACTACCGCATTAAACCCCGTTGCCCCGACAACGTAATCGCCCCTGTTTCCCCGAGGCTCTCTGGCCCCGTCGCCTATAAAACCCCGCGCGCGCCCTCGACGCTCCGGAAAACCAAAAACCGCCGTCGCCTCAGATCTAGAGTTTCCTCACCTAATCTTTTCCGGGCCTCCTCAGCGACCACCATCGGCTCATCGACCGGGCGAGGAAAGCTCCGCGAAGGCAAGAAGAGTCCGGAGAGGGACCTGCGAGAAATCGGCATCTTAGGCAGGCGGGGAAGAAGGGACAGGGAAGAAGGTTAGGGTGTGAGCTGGACCTTGCGTGGAGTGAGGGCAGGAGGCGCAGAAGATCCTCGTGCTCGCCCGCCCGCCCGCCCGCTAGGTCTCCTTTTCAACCTTTCCTCTCCTCCTCCGTCCCCATCTCCGCCTCCTCCCCCTCACCGCATCTCCGGATCCCCCGCCGCGCTGCGCCGCCCCACCGTCGTCGCCGCCGACCCGAGATCCCCTCCTCGCCCCCCGATTTGCACGGACGGACGGACAGACCGAGGGAGATGCCGGTGGGAGCGGGCCTGCGCGGGTGATCTCTCTCCCTCCGTCGACAGCACGCGCGTGGGGAGGGGAGCCGTCGCGTGGGCGCGCCCGCGTGGAGGGGTCCCGTCCGTCTCGCGCCCGCCCGCCCGGCCCGTCCTAGGGTAGAAGCAGCAGCGGCGGCGGCGGCAGCGGCAGCAGCTCCGCCGCTCTAGGGTTTGCTCGCTCGGCCGATCTCGTCGTCGCGTGGTGCGACGGCTAGCAGGAGACGGATGTTTTCGCACGGCGCGGATCCCGCCCACGACGCCTCCGCCGCCGGCGGCGGCGTCGGCGTCAGCGCCGGCGGCCCGGTCGTCCACACCCGCTTCGTCTGGCCCCATGGCGGCAAGAGGGTCTTCCTCAGCGGTTCCTTCACCAGGTCTGCGCTTTATCCCTATCTCTCCACTCCATCTCCATCTCAATCTCAATCTCTATCTCTATATCTCTATCCTGTCATCATATCTCCAGTGATTACTGAGTACACCTTTTCTTATCGTTGACCGCTATGTATTTATTCTGCAATTACTTTGCTCGCTCACTGCCCACAGCCGTTTCAGCTGCATCATCAGTTACCGCAGGGAACCAGGGACGCTGCAGTTTCGTTTCCAAAGGGATTAGTATTATTATTTTAATGCTGCTCACTTGATCGATATCTCTAGGAGCGCGGCACCGCCCTATCTTATCTTGTGTTTTGATTGGATAATTAATGATGGATAGATTATCTCCCTGCTCTCTTGCAACGGGGGCTGTAGATATGTTTTCTTGTTTGTACGTACTATGGTTTATATCTGGGTGCAATGCATGGATTCGACCGTTGGGCGTACTCTGGTGGTGCAGCTTCCTTACCCCGCACGCTGTCTTAGTTGTTAGTTCACACATGGGTGAATCTGAAGGTGCATCTTCCCGCCTTAGCGCTTGTCTGTGGAGCTGGCGGGTGGCGCCACGACAACAGAAGTTCGCATACTGTCCAGTCTTGCTAGCACGCGGAAACAAATGGAATTTCCAAAGAGGAACAAAATTGCACATGTTCCCCGTTCAGGAAAACACACAAAGGGAATTTGTTTTCTGTTGATTACTGCTTTTTAAATCCCATGATGTTGTTTTTTATGCACTGTAACTCCCAATTTTGTCGTAGGTGGTCAGAGCATTTGCCGATGTCTCCAGTTGAAGGTTGCCCGACTGTATTTCAAGCTATCTGCAGCTTACCTCCAGGGATTTATCAGGTTCCCTTCTTTATCCCGTGCTAACTAAAATTGTTGTGTGCTTACCTTGCCAATTAGTTGGTATATGCTGAGATTTATTTCCTGTGTTGAAATCTCCATTCTGCTTTATAAGGTTGTTGTTTTAGCGATTGTCCAGCACGATGTGTTTTTTTCTTGATTTGCACATGATATAATAATATAATATTGGCTGCATTTGTACATGTAACTAGCTTATTTTTTATCTCATGTGTAATGTCACTTTTTGACATCTATAATGAATCATGCACGGCATATATGCAATGGAATTTCTAATGTGAGAACCTTCTTGCTTGGTTATTTTTACACAGTACAAGTTCAATGTGGACGGGCAGTGGAGGCATGACGAGGGGCAACCTACTATAACGGGAGAGTATGGGGTGGTAAACACTTTGTACTTGACAAGGGAATTTGACCACATAAATACTGTACTGAGCCCCACTACACCTGGGAGCAGGATGGATGTGGACAATGATAGTTTTCAACGAATGGTAAGTATCACTTATCTCGCCTAGTTGTGCGTGAACAGCCACACTATGTAGTCTACCTGTTCTTTTTATAACCGTCCTCTAAGCTTAATTGAAATGTTATGGTGACATATTTGTAAGCATACCTAAATGTATTACCATTTCAGTATTACAGCCTCTTGGAAAATATTATCTGCACAGGAGACAAGTGTTACTTTATTTCCTTGGATAATTTATAGAAAGCAATACTTGCTCCAATATATCTTGTTATCTGCATTCTAAAGTTCATGTACCCATGGAATTGGTGGTTATATGGTAGTTCTCTGCTTTGGGATTCTACTAATTTCTTTGTTGAAGGTAAATAGAATATTTAGTTATGGAGCAGGGATGAAATTTACGTAACAATGACCTTGTCGTTACCTTAGGGTTCGTTGTCGGATGGTGCCCTTCAGGAAGGTTCTCCAAGAATTTCAGAGTCTGCTATACAGATCTCTAGGTGTCGTGTTGCTGAGTATCTGAATGCGCATACAGGCTATGACCTACTACCAGATTCTGGAAAGGTATGGGCAACCCAGCTGCTTGAGCGCTATTAATGGAGAGGTTTATTTTATAACATTATTATACCTTTTCAATCCAGGTCATTGCTCTGGACATTAATTTACCTGTGAAGCAATCTTTCCATATTCTCCATGAACAGGTATGAAATCTTACCTTCTAGAGCTGTATTGTTTGGTCTGTGGGAGGCATGCTAAATTGCTCTTCACTTTGCTTTATATCTCCTACCTAAATTTACATGAATTAGATGCTGTACATAAGAAAAAGAAATTACTTCACTCCTAGTCTCCTTACTAGTAAACATTATGTTTTTTCACAATTATCTATCTTTGGACCCTTCCCCGGACCCTGCGCAAGCGGGAGCTACATGCACCGGGCTGCCCTTTTATCGATCTCTGCCTGCATCTCATGATCTAATACTCGTACCATATGATGCTTAACTGTTCATAATTGCATTGGGACATGGAATTGGGAGAATCGAGACAGTGACGTACATTTTAGTAAATGCTGGCACATGGATTTACTTCTAAGGAATTGAGTGGAAACTGAACATTGCTTGTTTATTTTTTTAAATTATACTACTATATTGTGGTAATACAAGTGTACAGCTCAATACTGTTCATAGCTGATTGTAAGCGTTGGCTGCCCTTTGTTAGTAAAATTTATCTTATTCACTAGCGACCCCAGTCATTGCTTATTGCTGTGTGGATCATTCTAGGGGCTGGGGTTAGTTTCTTAGCTAATAGTTGTGTCCTGGTTCTGCATGGTTAGAAGAAACATAAATTATTTATCTTTTCTGTGATCCAGCATTTCTGGCACCTTGATAATCCATTGTTGCTTGTATCATGTATTGAAGTTACTGGCATGTTGTGAGAACATACACTGAATAGTGTGCACTTTGCAGGGGATTCCTGTGGCTCCTCTGTGGGATTCATTCAGGGGTCAGTTTGTTGGCCTTCTGAGCCCACTGGATTTTATACTTATATTGAGAGAGGTAATCTGTTTCAGCATTTACTCTTTTTTTCTTAGCTTTTGTTGTATTATTTGACCCGGTTGATAGTTGCTTTACTTGTGTGATGTGTCATTCATGTACTCTGTAGTAGAGGCAAAATGTCCTGGATGTGTACTTCACTAGTACCCCCTCCGTCCGAAAAAGCTTGTCCCAAGCTTGTTCCTCAAATGGATGTATCTAGCACTATCTTGGTGCTAGATACATCCATTTGATGGACAAGCTTTTTTCGGACGGAGGGAGTACATTGTTGTGGGTGGTGCCATACTGTTTATTCAAACAATCTTCCACTATGACAGTTCAATAACTTTGTGAATCAAGGCACTTGCTTCGAACTGAATTCTTCAGGTGTTATTACCGTCTTTGCGGAGGTAGA